>NC_053131.1:16570752-16598252 GCF_010015445.1 Perca fluviatilis | reverse complement strand
CAATACAATACAACTCAACCTGATGAGACTGAATATAATTTAGCTTTATACACTACAAATGATGTTTTTTTTGGGCGAGTGTTCAAATGGACTGGAAGAATTGTAGAGGAGTTCCATGGAAATGTATTGAGTGTAGCAATCTTTGACCTGTTTTGGTGAGCATCCATCTGGTGTGTGATATTCTGTGTTCCTGTCAGAACTGATTACATTTAAGTTGCTCCAGATCTCCTTGGCTGTAGATCTGCCCGAGGCCTAGCTAGCAACTGACTGGCTAGTATTTTCGGGTGCTGCTCTTTTTTTTTAAATAGAGCATCTGATTTCCTTCCCCTGCTCTGCTTCTTTGTTGCAGCAACGGTGAATGTTGCAAGTACTCCTATGTGTTGTGGTGATGTTTGATCAAGAACATGCTCTAATTTACGGTTATGCCACCAAGATCAGGAGCCGGGATGAGACGCTCTGAGGGCATTGAGTTTGATGCAACCTCTTCAAAGTTACATATGCAATTAGGTCATAAACAGAGAAGCCAAACATAGTGCATGTGTAAAACCATCATACTCTTGCATGACAGCTGATGGATCAGACACCGTAAGTCCTCTGGCTCCACCTTTTCTCTGTCGTGTCTGTCTTACTCTCTCTTCCAACTTTCCCTGGCATTTCTAATCCCCCTCCCCATCTTTCCCTCTCTCATCTTCTTATAATGCCCCCTTGCATAAGTGGAGTGCTGGTTTTAAGCCCCAGCAACAAGACTCTTGATGTAGACAGACAGGGGAGGGGAGGAGGGACCTAGAAAAGGCTCTGGGTTACTAGGCTAAGACCGGAGAGAGGACTGTTACTTTACAGCCATGTTTTCCATCTAAAACTGATCGTGATGTTCACATATGTTTGTCATAAGGACACCATTCATCCTAAGCTTCACCTTTGGACCACACTGGCCTAAGGGCATCAAGTTTATACCTTATCTCACTTTCTTTTTTGGGATACAGAAGAATAGTGCATTGTTATTAAGCTATTAATCTTTCATGATTCACTGTATGGGTGTGTGCTGTTATTGCTTTTATTGCATCAATTAAAGTTTTTTTTTTTTATCCTGCACCTGTACCAAACTGGCTTTAGTTGTGCATGTTATCCACCTTCTTTGCAACTTACAGGTATTTCCATGTATGTAAGAACGCCATAGGGACTTTTATTTAAAAAAAAAAAAAAATGTCCTTCACAATTTCCAGATATAAAGAATAATATTTATTTTATTTTTTATTTTTTTTAACATAGGATTGATATTCAGCTGTTTATGTCAGGCCAATCCAGACAACCGCTTCCTTACCCAACAATAGACTTTTTCTTGCACGGTCTTCATTTTCATTTTTTTTTTCTCCCTGCTCTCTGTTATTTTGGCTTTGTAACTCCCTGTGTTCAAAACCCTAAAGAGCCACTGTTTGTCTTAAATTGTAAAATGAGTTCAGACTGTTAACAAATGACAGGAAATGAAACTGAAATGAAGCTGAAATGAAGCTAAGTGTCCATGCTGATCATTTCCAGTCATTGGCAGCCAAGCCTTGTAGGAAAGACCCTCAAGAGTAATGGAGCAAAACTGTGATGTATCAACTCAGTTTCTATTTTTTAAGAGGATAGATGACTGGTGGAAAAAAGGGAAATAATGTCACTAAGGAATATCTAAACCTTAAGTGATTTTGCCCTAACAAACAGAAAGCATCTGCTTATTCGTGAGTGGTATTGTGGTTAACTTCCATGTCTTCTTCCATAAACAAATCTATTTTTCTACCAGAGACAACGTTTTATTTACCCACTATTTCACCACATTTCAATACTTATACCGTAAGTGGTCATTTCAGCTGGGATTTTAAGGAAAAATCCAAGGAGAGTAGGTATTCCCATCCCATTTCAGGTTGCTCTAATGAATATGCCACATGACCTTAGTCCTTATCCATTTTTCTGCTGAAATGCAACACTGCTTTTCGTTTCTTTACCATTTTTCCAGAAGCGATGCAAAACTGAAAGGGTGAAAAAAACAGAGAAAAAGGGAACATGACAGCACAGGAAACGACAAACCGAACATTATGGGATGCTGGTTTTCTCTTTCTTGGAAAAACGAAAAAATGCAGGCCAAGCATCAGGTCTCCACCATCTTGTGGCTTCCAGTGCTGCGCCAGCATCCATCCACTGCAGTCGTCCACACACACACACACACACACACACACACACACACACACACACACACACACACACACACACACACACACACACACACACACACACACACACACACACACACACACACACACACAACACACGCAACGTACTGTCACATATTCACATAAGCAAACTGACGATAACCCCCTAAATGAAGATGTGGTTGAGGCATTTTGATTGGACTAGAGCCCTTTATTAACTACTGTTTATGAGGCAGAAGAGCTTCAAACCCATAAGTTCCAGCGTCAAGTGCAAGAGAGAGGGGATTTCTTTTTCTTTCCTTCTCTTTTTCATGGAGAGAACAGAATGTACTAAAGGCAACAGGCAGGCAGGAAGAGAGTGGCTAAAGCCCTAATGATATAGTGTATGATTGTAACCTTGGTGTGTGTGTGTGTGTGTGTGTGTGTGTGTGTGTGTGTGTGTACAGCAAAGGGAATAGCAGAACCAGTTCAGACCTGCAAATGTTGGCATATTGATGTTGCCTCCTATAGGCAAAGAAAGTAATGGCTGCTGCAGTTTTAACACTTGCACCTGTAGGGAATGAGTGTTACAGCTACAGTTTATTTTATAGATGTGGTTAGCCTGTGTTTGTATTCTTTCCAGTATCCTAGAAAATATGTTCAAGTTAACAAAATCCATACATTTAAAATGTAAAACATAAAACCTTGAACTCCAGTTGTCACACTCCCTGAAGGTGGCACACTAGTCAACATTGCAGAAGCTGCTACATTACTTACATGTCTACACTCCTGCTGCCGAGAAACAGTCTTCATGCCCTGCTTCTCATATCATCGGCAGTGAGAGTGTGAAAGGTCAAGTACGGAACTTCCTGTCCAGATTTCAGGAAGTGGAAGCTGTTAAGTCGTACAGTAGTGGACTGAGCAGTTGGGTGCAGTTTTGCAGTGTTCTCTTTAATTTATATGGGGTTGTGAATTTACTTACATATGCTGAATCACCTTACATGGCAAAGACAATCACAGGAATACGTTCACTGAAAACCAATCTGGAAAGTAACATCTTAGAAAGATTTGTATATAATCCCTGGGCCCTTGCCATCAAACCTAGACAATGCCATGGTTAGGAATGGGCTTCTGCAGAGAGAAGGCTTTGGGAGAGCCTGTCAGTGGCCTGGTTAAGAGCAGACAAGGCAGAGCAAGGGACTGGCAGTGCCCTGGTTAGTCCGTCATTAGGAATGTGTCTGCGTAAAAGGGGTCAGTTCCCCTGCATCGCAGCTCATACCCCCTCCAGGTTTTCCATAATTGTCAAACAACGCACCGAACAGGGGAATGAAACTGTGTTCAGTTTGAGCTGAGTTTAGAACACCTCAGAGACTCTCCTCCCACATAACTTCCTTCCCTTCTTTCCCCCCCCTTCTCCACGTTTTCAAACATGTTCTTGACCAAACAGCATCACACCTTTTGCTTGAAGATGAATAATAAATCAAAGAAATACAGAAATATTAGTGTTCATGAACACTAATCTTTGTGGATTATGGTCCTCCTTCAATCATTTCTTCAGCTCTAATCTCTCCCCCACAGTTTTCCCATCTTCTCATTTATTCTCTCCATTTACATCTCACCCACCATTCTTCTTATTCCCTCCTGTCTTGTCCCGAATGTAGCTAATGAAGGCCCCAGCCTTGCGATAAGTGAATCAGGTATGTTGATTGGTTTGGCAGAGGTGGGCCCTTGCCAGAGTCGCTATGCACGCACTGTCGGCTCTTTTAAAGCGCCCACTTGGCCGTGCTGGTGTGCGTGTCTGAGAGAGATGGAGGGGAGAGATGAGGGAGGGAGGTAGAGAGCTGGCAAAGAAATAAAGGCAGAATGAAAGGAGAGGTAGGCAGCCTGCCAAGACAGGAGTAGCTGGACCTAGTGAAACACCATTATTAACCAGGACAAGCCTCAACCAGAGCTGCTCCTTGAGTTGTTGAATTTCAGAAATCGTGCAGGGGCCCAAAACCCAACCTGAAGATAATCAGAAATCTGTTAAAGGCAAAATAATTAAGACTGAACTTAAAGGATGTTTTATTATTGAATGGGTAGTTGTAGGACCACCATCTACCATCTGCAAATACATGCTGCTAAACATCAAGATGTGTCCCCTTCTAACCCAGAAGGCAGCTCAGGTTCTGGTTCAGGCTCTTGTCCTCTCACGTCTAGACTACTGTAACTCCGTCCTGGTTGGTCCGCTTGCAAGGGCCATCCGGCCTCTGTAGCTCATCCAGAATGCAGCAGCTTGACTGGTCTTCAACCTACCTAACCTACCTTTTCTCACACTACATTGCTCCTCCGCTCCCTTCACTGGTTACCAGTTGCTGCCCCCATCCGCTTAAAGACACTAGTACCGTGCTGCTGACGGATTAGGCCCAGGTTACATCCAGGACATGGTCAAACCTTTCACCCCAGCCCGCCCACTCTGCTTTGCATCGGCCAATCTGCCTGCTGCTCCCTCACTGCAAGGGACACCTAATCACTCAACAAAATCCCGACGGTTTGCTGTCCTGGCTCCTAAATGGTGGAACGAGCTTCCCGTTGATCATCATCAACCCTGGTCGACCCTGGTCGTGCAGATTTCATGAGGTCACGAATTGAGGATGAGCTTTCATCCACAGTGCCCCTCACAGGTAAACTGGCTGGACACAAGAAGAGCCTTGAGTACTTGAGGTTGGCTGATGACAACATCGTTCTTGTGAACAAATCTGAGAATGAAAAGAACAGCGGCCTTGAAAAGCTTGCAGGAAGACAACAAAGTAAAGGAGCTGACCCAAATATAGGAGTGCTGCAACTGTCTCAGAGCCGAGTTCCCCCAAACACAGGAACAGGGAGCTCTCTCCTCAGCATAAGAGAGAGACCAAGCTGAGGAGCAAAGATCACAGCCACTCAGAGGAGATCTCTCCTAAGTCTGTGAGGAGACCTCTCGGTCCTGCTCACAAGACACCCAAAACCCCAACTACTGCAATTTCATCTAATAATGGAATAAAAGACAAAATGAGGAAAAGACAAGTTGAGCCATGTCCTGCTCTGTAAACACATCCTCTACTGATATTAAGAAAGCGCCTGTTCTTAGTCGCTACCCTCCAGCAGCTAATGACCAGAAGCCACTGAGGACAGCTCACAAACAGACAGATGGAGAGAATCTAGTTCAGTGTGAAGCACTGTCCTGAAGAATTCAGCTATAGCTATGTAAATCTTTTTGTGTCAGTGTGCGCTCTCTGCTTTTAAAGGATACTGTACATAGCCATTTGACATAGTATTTGTACTCCGCTGGAACAGGATCAGTCAGGACAGGCTTGGATCAGTGACCACCTCAAGACAACAGAGATAAATTGGTCTACAACTCATTTAACAGCCACAGCTGGGCAAAGCTTTGCAACCAAAAATTACTTTATTGACTAAGGTGTTTTTACATTCAAGTAGACAGCTAGGCTAGCTGTTTTTCACAATTTCTCTTTTTCCTATTCCCTATTCAGTCCATGTACTTTGCAGTATTTCCTCAAAGTCTTGTACTCACTGAGATTACCAAACCACTAGACCTCATGAAAGTAAAGCATAATTAAAACACTACAGCTAAAGGCTTTGAGTTCCCATTGTGCTTTTTCTTTAAGTAATCGTTGCCATATTGACTTTCAAAGCTTATTGCATTGGTTTTTGTTTAATAAGACATTTAATGAATTGTGGGAAGAGTGGTTTGGGCTTTTTACATCAAATGAAACGATAGAAAATATATGAAACTATGCTGGAGTAAACCCTAATGGCAAGTTATACCTTGTTGTATACCATGTGCGCACATGGATAAAAAAAGATTGAGTAAATTTACTGCATCGGTGGATGTTTTTACAGCAGTAAAAGTTATTTAAGGTACAGGAAAACTACAGTAGTCTTTATATGTAGTGGTTTGTAGCTTCAGAGAGACAATCTTTGAACATGGTATTGTAGACGAGGGGAAAAGGGAGGCATGGAGCCGGTTTTCAGGGGGTCGATAAGTGATGATGTGTGCAGATGTTATGTCCTACCCTCAGGTCGATTTTTCCCTCGCGGTCAGTGGGGGAAGCTCGGTAGAATGACGGGGGAAGGGGAGAAATAGGATTTAGGAAAGCACACTACCTGAATCATGCATGATACAAAAGCTTTAGCTGTTAGATTTATGTAGGCCATGCCGATAGGCATACTGCTGTGTGCTAATAATCTTTTTTTCTCATCACATAGAGCCATGCTGGGCCCACAGATGGGTACTGCCACATTGTAATGGCTGTAGAAATAGAACCTCTGATATAATTGTACTGATTAACAAGGCAAGGGACAACGCAGCTTCAATATCCTTCTTTGCGATTATATTTCTGATCTTGTATTGCAGCAAAATTATTTCTACCTTACAGTCTCTGTCGTAGAGTGAAACGCTTTTCTTTTATCATCGCATCCGTCCTATTCAATCATGAATGGTGTAGTGGTGTGACGGGCCGGTGATGTTGTGGTTGCCGCGGTGACGGCTGTGTATGTGAAGGAGGCAGTGTTATTGAGATATGCTACTGTCAGCGAAAGCAGGCAAGCATAAATCGATGTTGGATACAACAGTAGCTGTGTGTGTGTGTGTGTGTGTGTGTGTGCAGGAATGTTGGAACCCCCATCTCCTTCAAAGGACAGACAAGGTGAAATACATGTGGGTTCAGTGGCAAAAAGGAAGAGAGGTGCAGTGTGTGTGTGTGTGTGTGTGTTATGGCCACTTAATGCACACTTAATTGATATGATGATGAATGGTACGCCACAGATAATGTAATATTTATTTTTATAAGTGAAAAGAATGTAAACTAACTTCATGGTGATTGAGATACTAATTCTTTGTCAAATTTGTAATTGTTGTAAAATGTAGCAAGAGAGAGATTTGTTTCTGTATTTGTACGAGTGTGTTTTTATTGTACATGCATCTCTTGTGCCTCTTTTGAGTCTCGTCCTATGGTTTGTGTCATAGCAATTAGATTGAAGTGTAAAATCATACAGTATTCTACCGACTGTTTTGATGTACAATCCTTCTCCTCACTTACTGAGCTACTTTTTGAGTATCCAAATGACTGTAATTGACACATTAGGTATGACTAAGTGTTATTTCCTCTCTCCCTCCTACAGATGACAGATTTGTCTGCTAAACACCACTCTGAGGGAACTTCAAAGTCTTAAGGTGACAGTGACCGATAGACTGCTGAGAGGAAAGGGTATTTCCCCAAGAACCTAAAGGACGTGATAACACTACCACACAAATGTGGACCTCCCAAAACATTGTCATCAAATAATCTGGAAAAAAAAAAAACTAAAGATATAACACAAAGTTTTTTGTAGCCATGTCTGACCATAAAGACATGACACATCGCCACCTGCGGCACAAGCTACAGAGTCTCAGTCGAAGACTGGATGAACTTGAAGAAGCAACCAACAAGCTGCAGAAGTCTGAGGATGAGCTACTTGACCTGCAGGTCAGTACTGGTTGACTTCAGACAGTGTTTGTTTGTGTGTGCATATCAGAAGCAATGAGTGGAAAGAGGTGAAACTGATATACACTACATGAATAGATTAATGAATGGTTGATCTCTCTCTCTCTCTCTCTCTCTCTCTCTCTCTCTCTCTCTCTCTCTCTCTTCTACAGGACAAAGTCATCCAGGGAGAAGGCAGCAACTCAGCCCTGCTTGGAGATGTGGAGGACCTGAGGAAACGTCTCCTAAAGATCCAGGGTAAGGATGAGGAGGTGCGCAAAGCTGAGGATCTCTGCCGCACAGTCAGAGAGAAACTGGAGGAAGAGGAAAGCCTGACACAGGAGCTAAAGGCAGAGATTGAACGTCTACAGCGGAGGATGGCCGAACTGGAGAAACTGGAAGAAGCTTTTGGGAAAAGCAAGTCTGACTGCAGCCAGCTCTGTCTAAGCCTCAATGAGGAAAAGAACTTGACCAAGAAGCTCTCGTCTGAGTTGGAGACCCTCAAAGCACGTTTGAAGGAGGTGGAGGGATCTGAGACGAAGCTAGACAGAGCAGAGCAGGCTTTGGCTATGGAGCTTGAGAAACTGAAAGGATTCACCCAGACCTTTATGAGTGAGCGTAAGAGGCTACTGGAGAAGCAGAGGGAAGACGAGAAGATCATTCTCAAGCTGACAGAAAAATTGGAGCACCAGAAAAATCGCCTTGGCGTGTCAGCAGACCCTGGCCGTGCAGATTTCATGAGGTCACGAATTGAGGATCAGCTTTCATCCACAGTGCCCCTCACAGGTAAACTGGCTGGACGGAAGAAGAGCCTTGAGTACTTGAAGTTGGCTGATGACAACATCGGTCTTGAAAACAAATCTGAGAATGAAAAGAACAGCGGCCTTGAAAGCTTGCAGGAAGACAACAAAGTAAAGGAGCTGACACAGGAAGTAGAGAGGCTGAAGAACCGCCTTAAACAGATGGAGATAGTGGAGGAGGATCTAAAGAACTCCGAGTCCAAAAATGGTGAACTTCATGAGAAGTTCCAGATGGAACAAAACCGGGCTCGCCAACTGAGCGAGCAGGTGGAACAGCTCAGGACGCAGCTGTGCGGAAAAGGTGGAATTGGAAGAAATGGAACCAGTAATGTGGATAAACACGGCAATGGGAGCACTAACATTAGCCCCAACAACCCCGCCAAGGTCCTGGAGAATGGCAAAGCTGAGAATGAAGAGATTATTGTGAAGGGAGGTTTCAGACAAGATAAGCCCAAATATAGGAGTGCTGCAACTGTCTCAGAGCCGAGTTCCCCCAAACACAGGAACAGGGAGCTCTCTCCTCAGCATAAGAGAGAGACCAAGCTGAGGAGCAAAGATCACAGCCACTCAGAGGAGATCTCTCCTAAGTCTGTGAGGAGACCTCTCAGTCCTGCTCACAAGAGTAGAAGGACACCCAAAACCCCAAATACTGCAATTTCATCTAATAATGGAATAAGAGACACAGGACGAGGAAATGAGGAAAAGACAAGAGGAGCCATGTCCTGCTCTGTAAACACATCCTCTACTGATATTAAGAAAGCACCTGTTCTTAGTCGCTACCCTCCAGCAGCTAATGACCAGAAGCCACTGAGGACAGCTCACAAACAGACAGATGGAGAGAATAAAAAGAGCAGAGTAGAAAAGTATTCCAAATTGTACGTAGGTAGTGATAGCGAATCAAACAACTCTGACGTAGTGCCTGACAGTGCCAGTAACATCAACAGTATCTCTGCTTTAGAGAAGGACACAGCGTCTGCCTCAGATCAGGAATCAACAGACCAAGTTCAGGAATCTGTCTCTGCGTCTGCCGCCTCCACCCTGTCCAAAGCCAATGGATCCTACACAGCCTACAGATCCCGCATTACTCCATTGTTGCCCAACGACCAGGGATCAGAGGGTCATTCATCTGCCTCCGAAACAGAATCTACTGGTTCAAGACCCTCTGAACCAGAGCCTGTTACTGAGACGACGACTACTACAACAAGCCTAAGCAGTAGGACTCCAACCTCCAGATATCCCAGAAACTCCCTTGTCCATGACTCACATTCAGAGGGTTCTTCTTCCCGGAGCTCGTTTGATGAGGAGCTCCACAACAGACCACTGTTAGCTGAGGGAGGCCAACAGGGGCCCACGCATACTGCGTCAGGGATTGAGATCCAGCGAGTGTGCAGCCCACGGGAGGCGCTGAGGTCAAAAGCTGTCATCAAGCCTGCGATTGTTGAGATTGACAGGAAGGAAGTGATGATTTCAGAACCTTTGTCTACAAATGGCAAACCCAGAATCTCCACCAAACCTATGGTGACCACCACAAGTAAAATGACCAGTAGTATAACCATCTACCCCAATGACCCAAGCTCTTCCAGAACGAGCAGTCGCAGCAGCAGTGTGTCCAGCGAACCTGTGGCGATTAAAGAACGCCACACCTCCACCAGTAACATCCTCATAGGTAAGCACCACATGATGCTGTATGTAATGCACTTGGATACAATTTAACAACTGGATTAGCACATGAGGTATAAAAACAGCCATTTTAGCTGCTGTTAGGCTGTATTCACAGAAGTGCTCTGAGGTGTCAGCATGCTAACAGGCGTCAGTCACACTGTCAACTTGTTGTATTTTTGAAATGTTTTGTTTAAAAAAACTATTTTACTTATTGCCAGGCCCCAGCAGTGATCACCATGGCAGTATCTCCATCCCGTATGAGATCTCCATTCCTAAGAGCGAGATCACCTTGCGGCCGTGCCTGGACCAGGACTGTGGGCCGGACGAAAGCAGTGATTCCTCATCAAAGTCCAAACTCCACAACCCTTCCAGAGTGGAGACCACCACCAGCCACCTGTGTTGCCAACGCAGCAACATCAGCCTCCAGTCCCCGGACACCACTTCTGCAGACTTTAACGACACAGAGTCGGGCTTCGAAAGCAGCAGCAGCACCACCACGTTCACCAGCTGGAGACACCAAAGACAAGGCCATCACTCCCAAGACGATAGTTTACCAGACATGAAGAATGTGACTATGAGAAGCACCTGGAAGAACCGCGGCACTTCGTCAGTGGATGAGACAAGACGGGGAAGAGGGGGTGCAAGAACGATGGCTGATGGTGGGTCGGAAGACGAAGCAGAAGCCGCAACAACATGGAGGGCTTACCGGGCAACCACCATCGATACAGAAGAAATGATTCACAGTGGAACAGGAGCTGGTGGGAATGCTGAGGCACAGAAGGGAGCCAAGCCATCCCCTGCAGAGGTGAGCTATTGAATACATGTATGAGACAAATGAGTACATTCTTCACACAAAGGTAATACTAAGTTGTAGGATAGGAGTGAACTACTTCATAGCTGCATAATGTTGCTCTGTGTGTTGCTACCTGTCCCAGGTGTACATGCGTAGAATCAACAGTGTGGTTACTAACCCCAGAGAAGTTGAGGAACCAGCGCTTCGCCGAGGCAGACAGTCACAGTCTCCCACCATGGAAGCAAGGGGCCTGGGAAGGACCATACCCCATGCACCTGTTACCTCTCAGTCCTGGGCCCGATCCTACACACAGGAACCACAGGTAGGACAACCGACTTTAGGTTTTTACACTTTTCTGCTCTCATAAGATGTGTTGTTTTTAAATGATGCAGGTAGAAAGAAAGTGTTAATATAATGGAAAATTAGTCCTTGTTTTTGCTTTAAATTTCTCAAACATTTCTGGCACTAAAACAACATGTGCCTGCACTATTACTGCATAGTGTGGCTTTTAAAGTACCCTGCATTGCTGTGCAGGTGTAGGCATTATCCCCACCATTCTGGAAATAGTTTAGTCTCGAAGATAAAAGTCCAGAAAGTACAACCGCAGGGCTAAGCTCCTGGTGTGTCCACTTTGCATGAGAGCTCAGCTTGTATTTTTCCCTGACGCCAGGCTCTGTGACTTCAAGCTTAGCGCAGCAGTTCTGTAGGCCCCACTCCTGCTGCCCCAGTTAGCACAAAGAGAAAAGGGTGGGACAAAAAAAGAGGGAGGATGGAAATGAAAAAGACCTCAACAGGGGGAAAAGAAGGTTAGGAAAACCTCAAGGAGAAGAAAATAGCTTTCTTGTATTTAAATGTGCCACCACAGCCTGTACCCCTGCCAGGCGACATTGCTATTCTACGCAAACATTACTGAAAATAACAGTTTGAATACTCACCCCCACATAGTGCATGTATAGGATTAATGTGTTTGTGTATAGATTCACATCTATGCTTCTTTCATCACTGGGCAAGAGCTTATATCAGGTGGTTTTAATTTGAAGTTATTATCTGCCATTAGTTATTATGAGATATTTAGGTTTTTTCTTTTCACATCTCGTATGGGAAAATGTCCACCGCTGTAAGCACAACCTGACATATCACTTCTCCAACACTTAAGACTGATTGTGGAGCTATGTTATAAACAACTAATTTCTGTGCAAAGAGCCAGATTGAGCCCTCTGATTTCATGTATGTGTGCCTATGCATCAACATGTAAGATTGTATGCATAGCTACAATTTAATTAATGTAGTGTGAAAGTTTATACAAGTCATCAGAATGATAAGGTGAAAACTACTAATGTGCTACAGTATTAACTTACTTGTCTATTGGTATATAATATATTCAAAGTTAAAGTCAAATGGCTGTAGTACTGCTTACAGAGTGGGCTCCGTGGCTACACTAACATGTCAGTCTGTCAGTTTGACAAATTATGCTGGACTAGAGATCTTTGGGTAAAATCTCTGTGTTTTCCCCTATAAATAAACTGGAGATTGCCAAGGAGACAGACACACACATGCAAAGTGTCCGCTGTCTCATCCATCATCTTTGCTCACATTTGCAATCTAGAGCAATAACATTATCTGGAGTTAAACTCTTTTTGTCTTGCATTTATACAGCACACTGAGATTTGCTATAAAAGATAATCCTAGTGAGATTTATTAAGTCTTAATTATTTTTTTGTCTTACACGGTATACAATGCACGAGTAGATGTACCGTTGTTTTTTTAGCTGTTATGCTGAAGTCATGATTTAAGGGTCTTCTTTTAGAAGTAGTGCACTCAAGAGTTATTGACCAGGTCAGTCCGATTTCAAGGGGTTACAGGGTCAGGGTTGTGTTTTGCACCAAAGTCGTGTAATGCTGTTAAGGATTTATTGTCAGGGCCAGTTTTCAACTCATGGGTTCTCTATCTCTGAGAACTTTCACTTTCACTAAGGCTGGGCATCCACTCTTTAGGTAGAGACCAAAATGTTTCAGAAAATGTGCCTAAAAAAATAACACTGATTGTCTGGTCAAGTTCGTAATTACTTACTCTGTGATCAGATAGTTCTTAATTCAAATAATGTTTTTCCAAGTATGGACAGTTTGATTTAAGTTATTGTACAGTCACTTGTGTGTAGACAACATTTTATATTTAAAACTATAGTGTGTAGTTTCTGTCGCCCCCATGAGGAATTCTAAGTATGACAACAAAAATGGTGGCGCAACACATGAAACAAGCCTTACGTGATCGTGCACGCGCCCTCACCCCTCCACGCAGTTGCTAGTAGCCAAGATGGACACGGAGGATTAAAAAAAACATGATGGACTCTTCAGAAGAGGTAATTCTCTTCACTTGATCTTCACCGGACGTCACAATCTTCTGAACATAGCCATACTGACAAATAGAGAGAGAGAGAGTTGTTTGGAGCTGATAGTTTTAATTAGCTTTGTAGCAATTAATTTGGCAATGGCTTGAATGTAACGGACGTTTTATTAATATCAAAAGGTTATGCACTAAAGCTTTAAGAACTCTGCTGCTTATGTTCAATGAGCAAAGCACTTGTTAACATGTTTAAATATTTCAGTTCGATGTGAGCATCAGTCGGAGTATCATACAAACACTCACACGAACACACTCCAGTATGCTCCAGTCACAGCAAAGACAATGAACACAGCTGGGATCTCTCATCTCCAGCTAGATGATACATTGCATAGAAACATACCAACTCATATGACCTTAGAGCTGTAATTGCCTACAGGGCCCCTCCCTCTTATTAGCTTCAACGGGCTCAATGAAATCTGTCTAAAACTGAGCCTTAACACCCCCCTTCAGCACTGATATAGACTGATAGAAAAAGCATTAGGTGACAACCACCTTTTGTCATGTCTCTGACTCCTCCCCTCCCTTCCTCTCTTTTCAACTCGTCCCCCATCCCCACCTATTTAATTTGTCATCCAAGCCCTGACATGAAGAAAGTGGTTTTAAGTCATGTATTTGAGGAGCTTTGTCAGGGTCAGTGCCTACATCAGTTCTACAACATGGCCTTGACTCCAGCTCCACATTATTCTTTTCTTGCTTTAGTTCACAAGTCTCATGCTCTCCTCTTTCTGACCCTGTCCCACATCACTAACCCTCCAGTTCTGTCCATGTCCAAGTCCATGTCCTGTCTCTGATGTAGTGAATTAGCCGTGAGCTGACAAACTGCCTTTCTTGTTGTCACTTCTCCATTTGTGTCCGTTATGCACTTCATTATGGGAATTTCCCAAACCCACTTAGTTGACTCTGCGGTACGGTAAAACCTTGTTCATCCTGATATTTGATGCACGAAGTGGTCACTCCATTTGGATAGCAATTATGAACCAAAATTGCTACGGTGCAAAAAAAAACATACTTCAACTCATAATTGGACTTTGAAGCATGTCTTGGAGCACAGCCGATCATCCATGGTTTGGATTTTCAGAACATTTCAGTGGTCTGAACAGCGTCCATTCCCATGAGGTTTGGATAAATACAGCTGTAGCTAGGACAGTGGGAGGTTGGGATTAGTTTGTGATTGCAGTGTCAAAGGTTGATAGAAGAGGTTTGTGTTATTACAAGTTTGTAGATGGTGGCGAATGGGTTGATGGAAGAGGAATGTAGCTAGTCATCATTATCGGACTTCCCATCCATCTTTCTTTCAGTACTCCTTCAGCTAAGGCTTGATCTATTAAAATTACAGTCTGCATGTAAATAGCAGCTGTTTATATATGATGTTATTGTTTTAGACATTTACTCCTCATTTCAAAAAAGATTGGTTGAAAAATGTGCCTTTGCTAGAGATTAAAATCTGTCTACATGACTTTGTCTAGCATTTCTTTTAATGACCATTCGCGTGCAAGGTTTGCCAGTGTTGAGAGTAGAACAGACTGAAAATCAGCTATCGATAAATAATCTTTAAGAAGGAGACAACACTCCCAGTTCCTTTGAGCACCCTGGGCAAACTGATAGCTTATTGATTGGCTTTCTTTTTTAAACCTCATGTATACTGTATTCAGATGTAATTTATTCAAATCTCTATGGGACAGAGAATGACATCTTTTCATCTAGTGAAAGGTCAGGATCGTTATCATCATGGTCCAAATCCATGGCTGCTGTTTAACCTTTACTGTTTCCTCTAATTTGTCCAAACAAGTGTTGGCATGGCTCTATGAATGGCAGTGTTAGTCTGTTCATCCACCACATTGGTCCAGAACGAAATATAGCACCACCACAATGTTGATAATTTAGTTTATTATTTTTTTTTTTGTGAAATATCTCAACAACCAATGAATGTATTGGCACAAAGTTTTGTACATTTCCCAGACAACTTATTCAATGACTTTGGTGATCCCCTGACTTTTCCTCTAGCGCCACCATGAGGTTGACATTTTTGTTTTTGTTTGTTTTGAGTGAAATGTTACTATACTATTGGAAGGATTGCCATGAAATTTAGTACAGACAATCACGTCCCCACTGGATAAATTGTACAGCAGAACAGGTAGCACAGAAGGACATACAGGACTTGGTCCAAATCACACTTTAAGGCCAATTATGATATGAATGATGATATGAATAAACAGGTCAATGTTAGAATGGGGAGTGCATGCTTTCTGTAGCAGTCACTCCACACCTCAGAACAGTATTGTAGTAATTCCTCCCAGTCCCCGCTGTAGCAGTAGGAAACCTCAGCCTGTACATGAATGAACCGTGAATTATGTTTGGCTGAGGACAGCGGGGCCGATGAACGAGATACCAAAACATCCTTTGTTGAGTCAAAAGCCAATGGCAGCAAGGTAAAGTGTGGGATCAGACTCTGCTCTACTATTCTCTGGTCACCTGATGTGACCTGTGAAAAAAAAGCCCTTTGGAATAATAGTCTGTGCAGCAGCTGAAGTTGGACTGTGTAATGCTTTCAGTAGTAGATCAGACAAAAATGCAAATTAAGCATAAATTTAATTTTATTTTTGAGTTTTTCACCAGGAGTGTCAAGAGTGTTGTCTTGCTGGATAGGTGATTTAAGAGTTTGGGTTGGCAAGACAACACCATTCCTTAAAATTGGGCAAGAGACCAAGGGCAGACAGATTTAAAGTAGAGATATAATTCCTTCTGCAGATGCTCTGACACGCTACTTTCTGCTGGCCTTCATTCGGTATTAAAAAGCAGTCTTCTCACAGTCTGTTTGGTTTTCAAGGTGAACTCTATCGATAATTCTTAAACAGAAAGCCTCCTTTTCTCATTAACCTATGTCTACACATAAAACCTAAAACACCCACCACTCTCATGCCTGTACAGTAATTGAAAAAATGAAACTGCAGTTACCAGCTGGTTAGCTTAGCTTAGTATAAAGACTAGCCAAGAAATAGACCAGCCCATAACTTGTTGTACAGAATAAACAAACTTGATATATCATGATAATTAGGGAGCTTTAGAAGTGCTGGTAGGCAGATTTTAATACTGGCTCCTGCCTCAAAGTACATATTAACTTTACAGATATCTAATTCTCGGCGAGAAGATGAATAAGCATATTGTCCCAAAATGTCAAACTATTTCTTTAAATATCACCAAACAGGACTATCCTGTTCATTTGACATATACAAGTTGGTACAAGTTATGTACCTAACAGCACTGCTTCTTAGTCCCACCTTTTCTTTTTCTCCCCTTTTTTGTGTCAAATCATCATGTTGTGTTGCCAGACATGATTTAGTGTTTCTGATTATAACAGCCTATAAAAGTGGGTTTTCCAAGCTGAAGGCATTCTGGTGTGAGCTGGAGCAGGTCTGTGATGACAGGAGCACTTGCTGTTCCAGTAGATTTCCTCTGCTGTGGCACATCAACTTACTTAACAGCATTTATTACAGGCTGACGTTGCTCTTGCTTGAATATTTTCTTAAATTAACTTTCAGCCACTTGGGGAAAAGCTCTCCGTTCGCACACACACAGAAGTTACTAATTTTCCTTCGACTGAAGTCACAGATCTTTTCAAGCCTTTTAGTTCTATGGAGCGTTACGCTTCTTGTCATTTACAAACTTTTGCTGTTAACCTTCAGCTAAAACATACCAAATCATTATTGTTGTGTATTTTTATCAACTTTTGCTATTTTAAGTCTGTTACAATATGTTGAAAAATGCACAACCCTCCTGTTGAGTGTAGGAGGAACACTGGAAGTGCATTACATGGCAACCTTGTGAAAGCCCCCGGTCTTGCAGCAGTAGTTTACCATAGAAGGAGAATATGCCACTCTGCCGTTTCCTCCCCTCGGTGACTAGAGCAGGAAGTGACCACACTGAACACGCCTATTTGGCAGGGTTCGCTGGTGACTGATTTCCTGTCTGTTACCCTTGGAGACCAAGAAAGGCAGTCCAGCAGGGCTCCATTAAAGCCAATTAGCGAGGATGCATTCTAAAACTGCATCAGAAGCCAACTCCAACCCACCAAATGTCACTAATTATGGTGCTTTTTTAAAGCTGAAATTACAGGAGCGGCGTGCTGTTTCTGTGTGCTTTAGGAACTGCATCGTCATCTAACTCTCATTTTCGTAGAGCAGGGTTACTGAGGTTATGAGAGGGGACGTGCGGCTGTAGCCACCACAGACTAGTAACGTGGGGTTTGTTTTCTAGTAAGCCCACCAAATTATAAATCTCTCAGCTTGGGGTATGTTTGGGGTTTCTGGTTGGGGATTTTTCCCCTGGCAGAAGTCCACATGGCAGTTTTTCCTTGTCACACACCAGTTAACGTAAGCAGCATGTATTTAATGCCCACATAATACAAAAGTCGAAACACTGCCCCAAACTGTCCAAACAAAATGCCCAGACCTCCTATACACAACTCCAGAATATGGGATTTGTTTGTTTCTGACCATGCCAATGCCAAAGCAATCCATGTATTAAACTTACTGCAGCTGCCAATTCAGACTGTGACTCTTACTATCAAATGTTCCAACCTTTCCAGGCTGCTGATAGTGTAGAGCCCAGTCCAAACCCGAGCCACAGCCCAGCCTCCTGGAGGCGGCAGCTACCCAGCAGCGACTCTCACCACCTGGGGAGCTCTTATGACCGGGCATCCAAGACAGCAGGGGCCTCCTCCAGAGGGGATCTGTGGTCCAGTCGGGGTCAGGGGTCAGGGGCCAGAGCAGAGGGGAGGAGTGGAGCGGGGAGCAGACCGTGGAGCCATCGCCACTCTGAGCATCATTAGACCAGCTGGGTCTGAGCAGGACTTCTACAGCAAGAGGACAGGTAGGAGAGGGCAGGACCTTTTCTTTTCTTTTTTTTTCTAACCAACACTGTTGTAGCACATTTAGCTGCACTGGGTTTAGCACATCCATCATGGTGGTTTAATCAGTAAACCCCAGCTTCGCTGCATCTAACAGTTAGCATCCACCCTGCTGAGGCGTCCCTGAGCAAGGCAATTCCAGATGAACTGTACTGTAGCTAGAAACCTGCAAGTGAGAAAACAATCCTGTATTGTTCATAATTCTGAATATTTTCCTCAGCAGTTCCCTGGGAAGAACTTTGTACTTCAGCACTAATTAGGAGACATTTTAAGTTTTCTTGAAAGAAAAGGTCATTTTTAATATTCAATGATTATTCATTTCTTTTTGGATACTTTATTCTTCATACTTTTATACTAAGAAATTCCAAATGTTTATATGTTCAGCTGATCTGCTGTGCGCTGAGTAGAAGACTGGAAATTCATTTTAATTGGAAGCGAACCAACTGAATAAATGTCTCTATTTTCTTTATAGTTAGTACCAAATTACCTTGTTCTTTCTGGCAAACTTTCTAGGAAATTATTTGGAAATTACAGAACAATCATGTGTCTAAAGTAGATGAATAATTGTGTTAAAAGAAGAGGAATTAAGCAAGCTCCTTCTCTTCATTTCTTTTCTTAACAGCACTCCATTAAGCTCTCAATGGCACAAGGAAGGCCAAACATCAATCTCCCATCAACTAATGGCTTCTACCATCTCCAAAAGTCAACATCTACAGCTTTTATAGCAAGTAAAGCAAAGAAAAATAGCAGTTGCAGCCATATAGAACAACAAACCACAGACCTGACATCCTTACTCTGACCCTAAATGTTCGCTGAGATGTGAACAGCTCTTACTATCCGGACGTTTCTCTGTCCCAAAAGAGGCATGAATGGAAAGACAGTGCCTGTACAGTGTTTTGGAGGTTGCCTCACCAGCCCATGTATCCTCTTCTGCTTCTCGTGTTGGATGTATTATAGTGTAATCCCGAAACTTGACAAGGGAGAGGTTGGCATGCTGGGGACGGCTGGGGATTTTTCTGCGTGCCAGAGGGTTTAAAGAGAGTGAGAGGAAGAAGGACTCCAACGTTTAGAATGCCTTTTCTCAGAGGACCATTACAGTGACCTCAATGGATATATATCGCTTCTACGTCAGAATTTCAACCTTTCTCCATCACTGAAAAAAAACAACCCAATATTCAATCAACAGCAGTGCAATGTTTAAGATGCATTTTCATCTCACAGGGCTGGATCTTCATGCAGAATTCTTCACAAACTAAAGGATCTTTTACCTTTTTAATGTGACCAAAAACAGGAAGCGAACCCATCTATGCGGACTCGTACCATGATATTTACTTTTGCTTTGAAGGCCATATGTGCTTTTTTCAGATTTTCTCACACATACAAAAAAAAATACACAAAACCATACAAACACATGCTCATTTTTAAGTTTTGATTCATTTTTAAGCTGTGTCACCACTTTCTGGCATGCAGCCTCAAACTGGATTTAATTTGGGGTCTTAGATGTTGAGCGAACATTTGCATGTTTCTAAGTTTAAAAAAAAAAAAAAAAAAAAAAAGAGCACTTGAAAGATTGTGACTCAGCATGCACTCTGCTTAAATGATTGCTGGTTGGCTGCATTTAAGGAGCACCAACACACCGGGACCTTATTTATGCTTTTTGCCATTTTCACCAGTTATTTAGATTCTTTGTAATTCGCTTCCTGTTCTGCATTATCCTTTTTCCTTTCTGCTCAACCATATCAAAACAAAAAACATAGTTTGCACGCAATAAAATGCAATGCACATGTAGAAAAAAAGAATTGGGGTAGGGGGGGGGGGGAGGGCATTGTTTATAACCTCATCCATGCTACAATTTCCATGGTGCTTTGTTTTACAGCTGTTGCAATTGTCCTCATTCATGTATTTTGACAGAGCCATAGTAAAATGGAGTTTCTGTTTTAACTGAACATTGGACTTGATATTACCAGCAAACCTGGCCTGGTGAGGCGGACATTTTGTCCGTGCTGCTGTAAATACTGTGTACATGCGAGCCAGTCATTGGAAGACCCAAGACTCCCAAACACAAGGAACTGACAGCTTGTATGTGACTGGGTTCGCCGTGCGAATCGTCCCAGCTTATTTCCATTTCTTATTTCTATAGAGGTGTACTATTTTGTTACATCATAAAATATCAACTTGTGGTTGGTATTTTGGAACAATCTCTCATTGGAGGGTGCCACTGCAGCAATGGGGGTGCCATAGAAACCAGTTTCCAGTAATTGAAATAAGGTGTTTTTCATTGAGGTAAATGGTGCAAATCTATGACCGAAACCAATGTCAGTCTTTTAACAGGTTCCTACATTTATTGCAGGCGATGTAAACTTTGATCCCACAACAAAATGTATGAATTGAATGGAGCTTAGAATGACCAATTGCGTGATGGCTTGATGCACCAATCCAACAACAACTGCATTCTTTGTTTATCTGACAAGATCATGTAACCATAACTGTGACAACTTGGGACACATGAAATCTGTTAAAGAACTTGGGACTTTTAAAGCTCCATCTGGTTCCTCTGCTGTTATGGATTTTAATGCTGTGTTGTGTCGGACCCTGCTGGGGATGGCCTGTTTTAGTCAGTGCATTTCTCAGTTCTCCAGTATTCTACCAGCCACCATCTAGCTGTACTATTTATTAGTCTCCATACATGTACAGCTTCTTTTATTGTGAAGAAGTCTGCTGGGTGGCAGGAGCCCAGTATGTCGCAGCTTTGTCACTTTACTGTTTATGCAGCAGGAGATTAAATGTAATCAATAAACTGTCGTCCCATGCATTGTAAGTAATCATGCTGTACATACAGATCGGTGATAACTTTCTAACTAAAATGTTTGTTTACGTTCAGAATGCACATCTTCAAAATGTTCGTTTCCATTACTTTTAGCCAGAAAAATCGACAGAATGTTCATCTGTGCCTTGAGATAATGTAAGGGAGGTAGATTTTCCCAACAAATTTAGACTTGCACCATATTCTTATTCTCGCTGTGCATATAAATGACATGCAATTCTGATCGTGAGGTTCAGGTTTTTTTTTTTTTACTTTTATTTGTTCTCCTTTAGGTGATCGTTGTATGGAACATCGTAAAAGTATTTTGGTTAAAGTATGAAAAGAGGTTCTCGGAGGGAACTCCTCCCTGAGGGATGTCAAAGCAAGGTTCCCTGAGAAAAAGCTTCTTCTTTTTTTTAACCCAACTTCAAAGTACCCCTTTAAAGAATATAGACCGCACTGCCCAAAATCTATGTCCTTTGGATTTGTCTGTCAGAGTCGCAGGGTGCAGCGCAGCCTCAGAAAGGATTGCCATGTGGCCTTTTCCTGGCCACTGCTGGCTTTATGATGGAGCAAAAACAGACCAGACATACTGTTCAGAGCTCTCAGTGCACATGCCAAGACTTGATGACCATATAGTCTATCTATGCTTTCTCTGTTACTGTTTCTACTACCACTCAAACATTACCAAAAGGGAATGCCATCTTTTTCCCAATCTCTCATCTTTTCAACCGATTCCAATTTTCCTTTTAGTATTTTAGAGAAGTCAAGTGTCCCTCCCTCCCCCTTTCCTCTCTTCCTCCTTCTTCCTCTGTTTCTGTGCATCTTTCTTGGATTCACATTTCCGAAAGGGAAAGCCGCGTCCTAAGGAGTGGTGATATGTGTTGTTAGTTCAGAGGGTTGTTTTATTGAAGGCCAAAGGCCTGTCACCAGATTGTGATGGGCAGCTCCCTGGGTAGCTGGAAGGTCAGAGGTCAGGGCTGCATCTTATCCTGTCTCTTCGTCTTGACTCAGGGCTTCTAAATACAGGAGAGAGGAAGACCGACAGCTTGGCAGGGATATCCACTTAGGGATAATTAAAACAGACGAAGGTATCGAATGTCCAGTTCTGCCTGCGCTCTTGCTGCCGGAGATAGATGTGGTGTGGTCATTCGTCGGTGTGTGTTGTTATTAATATGTCAGTGAGGGCTCACGTTTTAAAGCTGGCCATGTGAACTGGTGTGTTGTAAGCTGCTGCAGATCCCCAAGTAAGAAGTTGCTGACTGATAAATGTGCACGTCTAGAGCCGGAGATTGTTTATTTTTTATCTTTTGAAGCAGATCACTGTGGGTCAGGATTACTGTATATAGCAACTCAGTGATGCAAGTGCTAACATGAATGCCCTCCTCAACCTTTATCCTGCCTTACTTCCCCCATGTGTCACCTGTTTCCCTCCGCTCAATAAATAATAGTCTACCATGCAGACAATCCTCCAGTTTCACCAGGAGGACTTTCTGCATTCTGCGCAACCTCTATCATTTGTCTCTTTCACTTTCCTTCATTCTTTAACCTTTCTTACCTTCTGGTCTTAAACCTGTCTTTCACCCTGAAGAAAGCACTTGAGTCTGGGGTCCCAGGAAGGGCCCAGCTGTCGGAAACTGTAGGTTTTATGACGCGTTGGAGGGTTTCCCTCCTGGAGACCGGCTTCAAAGAAAGCAGGGCTTTTTAAAGTGCAAAGTTGAAACTCCATCCTCTGCTATGCATGATGCCTTTCTTCCTTACAAGGCCCCAAAGTACACTAACACCGACTGTACATCCACTCTGTCCACTGAAGCCTAGCTGGACACTGTGTGCCAGGATGAATACCAGCTTCTACCTATATGGGTTTTGGGCTACATGCCACTCATATTATAGCTCTTATTTGTTGCTTCCAGTGACGTGAGCCTGTATAGTGTTGACATGGTGGAATGTACAGACTGGTCATCTGGGACTCAAGTGAAGACTTTACAGGTTTCAAGACTTCTATGGTTTTTGTGGCGCTATAAAGAAACCGCTGGGGGCTGTTTCTGAGGTTTTGTCGGTTCCTCTCCTCCCTGAATGATGGCAGAACATTTATTGAATGACAGAATCTGTGTGAAAGCTGCTGCTGGAGCAAAAATATTTAGGACATGGCTGCGAATGATACGAAAGCGAATTCCTACAAGGACATGAGGTGGTTAAGCAGTGGAGAGAAAAGCGTCTGCTTCCGCTTTCCTGCTCAAATACCAACTAAAGCGTTAGCAGAAATCCTCTTAAGCTCTGGTGGTGTATGTATAAACATCCGTTATTTACAAGTCATTGTTTTTTCCCTTTTTATAAAGTAGACTAGAATGTACTTAGTAGAGATTAGAGTGGCAATGCAGAAATGGCTCTTAGGCAGCGAGCAGGCCCTTGTCCTCAAAGGCCTCCATTGTAAAGCCAGGGTCATGGTGTCATTGGGTGGCGTAGGCTGTAATCTGCACTTAACCAGCACTTAACTTTAAGACCTCAAACGACTAATGCCCCCTTAGTCAAAAAGTTTCCTCTGTTGTGTCCCAGAATTGTACTTTAACTCTGTTTTAGTAGCCGTTTTGCTGAATGTGCCACAGACAGATGTGTTTTTGCACCAGCCAAGTTAGAGTATTTAAGAATCATCTCACAAGTTAAAGAAAGGAAATTGGCATGCACTCAGTGGACGAAATGAACATATCTTTTGAGGTATGGCACCCTGTTATGCCTGCATCTCAGCCTTCTAACATTGTGCCAAAATCATTCCACAGTATTTCCAGTTTACAGTTAGAGACAGTGCTAATGCTTCCCCAGGTGGTCACCCTGTCTCTAAAATACTGAAATTAAGGGGAAATATTCAATTTGAGGGTTTTCCTTTTTTTGTTTTCTGCTTAATTGTTTTTTATTTCTTTGTTAAACAAAAGATGTCTTATTTTGGAAACTATATTGGATAGATTTTATTTAAGGAATCTCTTGTAATTTTGTAAAGTGGGCCTTATTATTGAAATATATTAAGTATTTGCAAGATAATGTATCTTCCTCATTGTAATTACACTCCTGGAGAGTACTTCTTCCTGTATTTTGTGTTTGTTATTTTAATGCAAGACATTTCTCACGACCTGGAGCTATGATGACACACCACGTTCAGAGAGAGAGAGAGAGAAGCCAGAGTTGTCCTAGTCATTGAAGAATGAGAGCCATGTGCGTTTTATCAGAGCTTAGCAGGTTCCCAACGCTGAGTGGTTCACCATGTGTCGTCCCGTTGTTATCGGGGACCATTCTGTGCTCCGGCCTCTACGCTGCTCTGTTCTCCCTCGCTCATAAATTCAGGGTTCGTACATCTTCTGTGCTGTATTTGTAAGTGCTGCCAAAAAAGAAGCGTGCAGGCCCCAGATATATATATAAACCCACACATATCATCTGATAGGAATTTAAAAAGCAACATATAACTGGATCTCATCTCTCTTACACACATACATGCACAAATACAAGAATTTCAGGCCTGTACAATCAACTGTTTGTATTGCTGAGTGTTTGAGTTAATTTTGTGTGCAGAAGAAGGAGACAGACAGAGGTGTCAAACACAAAACTATATGTAATGAAATCAGATCAAAAGGGTTTTATGATTCAATCTTGCTTCTCAGTTTGTCAGCAATGCCAAGTGGACTGTGTGGGGAGGTTTTTTTCTGTTTTAGACTTAATACATTGTGCATGTTTTAACCTTACTGTGGCTGGCGCACTCTGCATGTAGGTCTCTTGAAGCTGCCAACTGTACAGCAGACCATATGTATTCCAATAAAAATAAAAACCAACCTGTTTGTAACACGTCTCCATGTTGGAACCTGTGTCAGTATGTGTGTGCGTAAAACTCAACCATGTATGTTAATCTCTTTCATGCTTTTTACTGAACAAGCTCAGCAAGTTTTGATTTCATAGCGGTACTGTGTGTGTGTGTGTGTGTGTGTGTGTGTGTGTGTGTGTGTGTGTGTGTGTGTGTGTGTGTGTGTGTGTGTGTTTTTGTGTGTGTGTGTGTGTGTGTGTGTGTGTGTGTGTGTGTGTGTGTGTGTGTGTGTGTGTGTGTGTGTGTGTGTGTGTGTGTGTGTGCAGAGCAGGGAGATCAGCAGCTGACGGTATGCAAAAATAAGCAGGCAGACAAATGAGGCAAATTTGGTCAGGTACAAAGAGGAAAACCACAAGCTGTTGTGGAATGCAAAGTCAGCACACACAACTTTCTCTTAAATAGCTCTGCCTCACTTTGTGAAAGCCAGCACTTCTGTTCCTGTGACTGTAGGTTGCTTTAAATCATCTAATCTACACAATCTAGTCTGATATATCTGACTTTTAATGTGAAAATAACCAACCAAGGTCTTTTTTATGGTGCAACGTTTTCACCACAAGCTGCCTAGTACTTTCCATCATTGTACAACT
This sequence comes from Perca fluviatilis, assembly GCF_010015445.1. Lineage (NCBI taxonomy): Eukaryota > Metazoa > Chordata > Actinopteri > Perciformes > Percidae > Perca > Perca fluviatilis. The sequence goes on along the minus strand of NC_053131.1, from coordinate 16,572,782 downwards.
CCAGAGAACAAGTCTGAACGTGTTGAATTCAGCTGCATGGCCTTTATGTGTAGGTGGAGAGAGTTCTAGAGCAAAGGATCAACATGTTCTGGCTGAGAACAAGCGATTCCTGGTGTTCAGCTGCTTCGTAGCCTCAAAATGACCAGAATGCAATATTCTGGTCTATTGAGGTTACTGTTAGTGGACAACACCCCCTGATCTTGGATTTGAAAATGACAGTTTTACAATAATAATCCCAATGATATCAAACTGTATATTACATACATTTATTATCAACTATACTATTCCTGATACAAGACCCCATTGACATTTTGGCATGTCACAGCAGGAAAAGCAAAAGAAGAAATAAAAGATGGCTGAATTCGAGTTTGCTGCTTCAGTCTCAGGCTCCTGGAATTATGCATGCTTGAATAGGACAAAGCCATCGTTAATGTTATCAGTAACAGCCGTGCCTTACTTACAATGACCAGTTAAAATGTCAAATGCTGTGAAAAAAGGCCTATTTTGAATCACAAATGCTTGCAGTATCAAGGCTTCCTAAGTTCTTATGAGTAAAGAGTAGAGGCACAAGAAGAAGAAAAAAATCACATAAACATCACTTATCATGAGAGTTCACCATTTTAGTTGAGAGAATCAAGAGTAGGCCTGGTTTGTTTGTGGGGTGTCATGAGTCAAATGGTTGAGAGGCAAGGGTTAACACTGTCTCCTACTTGTGTGGTTTAATCTGTCCCAAGTTCAGATGCAGGGAGGTGCTACCCTAACACACCGGTGCCTGTTTAGACCCTGGTACTCCTGAGCCTCAGCACCGATGCCTGACCTGAATTAGTGCTGTGAAGTCAACCGTGGAAATGACTCAGTGGCACTCCAGGCAAGTGAAGGAAGATGGAGGAGTGAGCGTGAGAAAGAGGAGGCCTCACTGCCTACAACAGGTGTCACTGGAAAGACTGAGGAGGCTGTTGAATGTGAGAATGCATACAGAGGGTCACTAAGGTCGAGCCTGTAGCTTTGAATAACTTTAGAAGTGACACTAGGTTAAATATTGTGCATTTGGAATGTTGTTTAATTTAGAAAACTGATTGTAAACAAGACTAAAGTCTACAGCCATGTGCAGGGTTCAAAATTAACTTTTTCATCCACCAGCCAAATGGCTAGTGATTGTTCAAATTTGACCAGAAACTAAATAGATAACCATTGGGTTTTTTTGGCTGGTGAGTGAAGCTAATCTACTAGCCACTTGCATATTTTGCCAGCATTTGGCTAGTATATGGTGCTAATTTTGAACCCTGCATGTTAGTGACTGAGGTTGTACTTGCTAACATCAGCATGCAAACATTTGTACTGTCAACAGCAACATGCTGATGTTATGCAAGTAAAATGTTGACCGTGCTCGCATAGTTTAGCGTTTTAGCATGCTAACAATTGCTAAATAGCACACACAAAGTACAGCTGAGGCTAATTAGTTTTGTGGGGTTTTAGTCAGTAACAACAGATATTGGACACACATACATTTTAAGCTGATGGTGGCCTGTCTGTACAAACTCATGACAATCTATCAAATAGCTATAGATATTTCAGTCTGGACCAACATTACCATCCATAAAGCTCGAATGGCTAAAATATTGTAGCCTACTGACATTAAATGAAACCATTGTACAGTCAAAATGTAATCTCTGGATTTATTTTATATTTGATAATGGATGATGTCAAAAAAATGCTTGAAAAAGCATGTGGGAGGTGTTAGCACCTGTGTTGGTGTACATTCCACCACACACCTATGAATCACATGAGATGTGCTCAGACACGCTGTGGTCTCTGATCCAAAGGACTCCAATAACATTCTACATCTCTGCCTCTCTATCAAGTAATCAGTTGATGTGGGCTTAAGGCTATTATGAAAAATAACCTCACCAGTCAACAGTTACACATTGCTCTGAGCCCATGGTTTACCAGGGAGGTGAAAATACCCGAGTGCTGCAGTCCAAAACCTCAGCTCAAATTACTGTTGTTACATCAAACAGCTCCTTTGGTCA
>NC_053131.1:16515752-16565752 GCF_010015445.1 Perca fluviatilis | reverse complement strand
CCTAAGCATTAGGAGCAATGGACAACCAAACATTCAGCGTCCTTGGGATTCAGTGTCTTGCTCAGGACACTTTGACATGTGCTGAGGGAAGCCTAGGATCGAACTGCTAATCTTGTGGTTGAGGCCTGACCCACTCTACCTCTGAGCCACAGCCACCCATGTACATCAATCACAAAATCCATAGTGGAACTTGTGCCCAAAAGTGGCAGAAGACAAACGTACCAGAGGCTGTGTATCGGACCTGCCGCACTGCTGTGTTTAGTTTGATGTCCAAGCCTTCAGCCAGGGCCACAGGAACACAAGAGTAACCATTCCTTACTGTCAGGTGGCTGCCAGTGAACTCAAAGTCATCATCCTGTGGATAAATTAATAACCTGTCACCCCAGTGGCACAATTAACTACCTACTGTCCTAAAACAGACTCAGCATCTCACAGTTAAATTAGCAATAACTTGTTACGCACATGGGACTGTAAGAGGCCTCAGGGTCTTCGCAATGGAAGACCATTGTTAGGACTACACAGTTATGACATTTCAAAATGGGTACATGTATATACCTGATCCCAATGCTTGAGAGAAAGGGTGGAGAGAGGCGTAGCGTTGGCAAACTCCAAGTTGGCAAAGTGCCAGTCGAGGATCTGCCGATCCCTGGATGACAGGTAAACATCACTGTGGGAAAGAAGGGAAGGAAAGAGACATGGTGATGTATACTGACAGCTATTCAGACATCGGAGGGACAGGTTTACTCATGCACAAGCTGAAAAAGCCTAACTCAAAACTGTCATTATACATATTTGAATACATAGCATTAACTGGAAACAAAAAAAATAGGCAAATTGCCACAGGCATACACAGGTAAACATCTGTGTGGGATGCAGGGCTCCAACATAAAAATGTTTTTTTTATTACCATTAAAGACTATTTTCACTGCCGTACATAAGCTAATATAGTAAGAGCTTCTGATTAGAACAATTAATATAAGAAGGCTAATGAACTGATCCAAACCAGACCAACAAGCTGCTGCTGCTGCTGCCTCTGTTCCAATTTATTCCTATTCAAATAAGTGCTTTATGTAGTTATCTATTAAACCGAACCAATCCCAACCCTTGGATGTTTTTGCCTTAGGGTGTCAAATATAGTTTGAATAAATAAAAGTTTTACTGGAAAAAAAAAAATAGAAACACGTTAAAGATGTAGGCTTGGGCATTTCTAATGAGAAAATAGAGCAAACAATTATATTATGTAGTAATTTGACTATTGTCCAGTAATGACATGTATCCCATGGATGTATATAGTTTTCATGCTCATAATAAATTGTGATTTAACCGTTACACAAAAGAATGTTAAGAAAAGATGGATGAACAAATAGAGACCAGCTCAATTTCATTCTGGCCACTACACCCTTATCCATCCCTACTGGTTAACACACAGTGAATTGTCACGGTGCACTTTAACTAATGTGATACCAAATAAAAGGAGGATTTTTTTTTTTTAGGAGATTATGCTGAAACTTCAGAAGTATTGGTTACCTGGGTGGATTTGCCTCCAGCTCCTGAAGCTTCTCCTCCAGCTTGACCTGCATCTCCACCAACTCGTCATACTCCTACACAGAGACCAGGTAGACAGCAAGGACATGTATAAACATCTACATTTCATCCATGTAGTATCGCTGCTAGAAAATGCTGATATAATGAGAATTTTTATTTTCAAGATTTTATGATCCTGAATATTTATCTCAATGAAATCTAATGAGCTAAAACTAATGAGAACATTAACTGAGATGCAAAACTGTTTTGTTACACTTTGAGCTGGTGAGGTATTTAACTGTGTGTGTGTGTGTGTGTGTGTGTGTGTGTGTGTGTGTGTGTGTGTGTGTGTGCGCCGCGCGCCCAGAGGGTTTCAGGTCATGCAGAAAGGACAAGCAGTTTTGACAGAATGGGCTGAGTCAACCTGTTCATCAGTTCACCACAATATAACCAACGACAGCAGCAGTGCAGAGTCCGGTAATACCTCCTACCACGCCAGGCCCCAGGACACAGCTACACTGAGTCAAGTCTAGAAAACTTTACGTCCTAATGAATGCTGGAAAATAGCCTAGCAAAAATATCCTGACACAGCCTTAAAATCTTGGTATATGGTGTAGTCATGCATGTCATGAACACACACGCACACAATCTTAAATGCTATTTCGGTCTTGCTGAAAGTGTGTGTGCAGACATAAAGACAGTCAGACTGTGATTCAAAGCCTTGAAGTGGTTTCTCAGACAGTGGATGGGTAGCAGACAAATTCAGTTTAGACACCAGCTGTGTTTAAACTAACTAAAACATCCTTTTAAATACACACCTAGCAATAGTGGAGGGGATTTATCTGAAGCAAAAATAAAACAGCAGCGCTCACTCTAATAATACATCCTACTGAGGCATTAAACCACTTAAACACAGCCTGTCTGGTTAACTTAAAGAGCATGACATTACAATTCTGTGAGGCATCCTGACCTAGTAGTCCATAAAATATCCCTCGTACAAGCTAGTACTTCTGCAGAATACTGCTACACATGATTTGATCTTCAGAACAAATACAATGTTTCTATTGTGGTGGTCGACCTTCAGACCTGCACATACACCTAATAATCAAAGAAAATCTAATATTGTTTCAAAGTAGTTCAAACTACAGCACCTGAAAACACACACTACGTAATGCCCACAACACAACAAACACAGTTGGAAATAGTTAGCTTTTAAACTTCACTGCCTTCACTAGAGTATTCTAAGTCCTAAAGGCTGATTTCAGCCTGGAAGTAATGAAAGCATCACATAAGAATCTGTTCTAGGCGACAACCAGTCTAGATAACTGCCCACAGCTTGTAAATATTTGTAACTTTCTTCTAGCTTTTTGATGATAACATTTCTCTTTCTTTTATCTGAAGCTCACTTTGCAGAGCGCTGTGAGGTCACGGTGCTTGCTCTTCACAAGGAACTCAGCTGTGATATCTCTTGGTGGTTTGACTTCGCTGGCCTCTTTATACTGCTGATGGAGCTCCTTCACCCGTTCCTTAGTGGTCACCATCTAAAAAAGGGAGAGGGAGGAAAAGAGAGGGAGGGGAAGCCGGAAGTCACGAGATGATGGTGGATGCAGATCAGCCGGAAATTGAAACCAGTAGCGTTCCAGTCGAAAGCCTGCTTTTCATACCATAACTTTTAGACTGCCATCAGATCTGTCAGCAATTCACTACAAATATGTGGTTTGCAAGTTAAGTCTTGTGTCACTGTGGGAGATTCTGGCACCACCAATGTGATGGCATTATAAAATGCGTTTGGGACTACTGCTGGTCCCCCAAAAAACTTGACGTGTGCTCACCTTGTTGAGAAGATCTCGGAGATCTTCCTGAGTCTTTACAATCTTCTTCCAGTGTTCTATCTGCTCATCTTTTACATGCTTCTCCTGAAGCCTACACACACACACACACACACACACACACACACACACACACACACACACACAATTAGAGTGTTTGTGTGTATCTGTATACATCTCTTTTTGGGGTACACACATGCAGAATACATCTGTCACCATCTCCTGTGTGTGAGCTCATGTAGTGTACACCATGTACTCACTGTATGACCACCTCCAGCGCCTGTCCCAGAGAAACAGGTTTGTTGTTCAGGAAGTTAAAGTCCAGCTGGTGACTGAGGAAGGAGGTGGCCTCCAGCAATCTGTTGAACTCCTGCTCCACCATCTCATCTTTTTCTTTTGGCACCTGGACGGACGGGGACACACACACACACGGACACACACGGACACACACGGACACACACAATGAATGACAGAAGTGATGCGATAGGAAAAAGCATGCTAAAGACAAAATAAGTATTATAACTGGCACAATATGCAGAACTTCACTAGAAAATGTATGATGCTTTGTTTTGATGTCATTTATGGATCCAACTTGTAACTCAGTCTACTTCTCTTACTGTGACATGAATTTAAGTCACTGATTCACTAATATAAGCAGAAGAAGCATAGGAAAGGAATGTATTACATAAATAAACCAATACATACACTGGTGCACCGTTCACCCTTGAGTAGTTCACCAAAAGATTAACATGGAAGCGGTTGAGAAGACAAGAGGGGAGAGAAAGAGAACATATTAAGTAAACACAACTTCAACCTCAAACCGATTTTCACAAAAGTAAAACACGTACATTTAATTTGCCTTTTCCTGCAGAGGAGGAAACCAGTTACACATGATGTGGATGCTTCAAGAGCCCTGCTGGCTAGTCTCTACTTCAATAGAAGTGCCCCGAACATGAACCTAAACATCCTACTACTGTTGCTGCCACATGACGGACAAAACAAAAATGAGAGGGGAAAACACTGTTTATTTCTAATTAAATGACATTAGGCTAGATCTGTTTTCTGTTCTGCTCTAAAAGGAACTGGAGCTGTTGCTGAGGACACGCAACAGTAAGCAGTTAAATGAATCCACCATCCATTGTGTTTTTTTGGCTCATGGAAAGCCAGATCCCTGCCTCAGGACAACAATAAACCCAAACACAGAGCATTTCTATGCCAAGAGGGAACTCTTGTGCACAAAATCTTCTGTCAAAGCAAGTCAACAACACCAGGTCTTAGTTTCAAAAATGTAACTTGGATGCACATGTCTAATGCAGCTGTAGCCAGAGGTTAGCTGTTTGATCATAGCTAAAAAATGTGAGGAGGACTGAAGCAGGTAGACAGTTTTCAGGCATCAGCTGGCTGGAGTAAATAACAAGCATGGCCCTGCTGCCATTAACCTCTTGCCACTGTTTAACAACTTCTTGGCTTTCAGAGTAAACCTGGGATTTATGCAAATGACAATCAACAGAAAATGAAAACTTTTTACAACTACTGTAAATATTGAACCACTCATAAGGTAACTCTGTATTCCACTTGTTTGTATAGGAACACCCCCAGGAGCTTGGCTATGGCAGGATATTGTACAAAAGGCAACTCTCTTTAATGATTAAGGAATGTCGTTATACTCACTGCCTGGCCATTGGCTTCATACAGTGGACACTTCTGTTTGATCTTGGCCAGCTCCATGTTAACCTGCTTGCTGATTACTGCCATGGGATTCCCTCCTGAACAAGCACAAACAATTGACAATGACATTAATTAATTAATTAATTAATTCCATAAACATGGACAATAACACCCTCTACAGGTAGATTTAAGTAACTGTAGAATATTAGCTGACTGTTAAAAGCAACTGCCTCAAAGCGTGAGTCTATGATGGTCTGTCATGAGAAGACACTAAAGGTTTATAGGATGCTTTGACTTGTCACTGTTTAAAAAAAATAAATTAAAAAAAATTAAAAAATAACTGGATCTGAATCTTACCCAGCCCTGTCACCACCATGGCTCCCAGATCAGCAACATAGTTGCCTTTTCTAAATGTGGCCACTCTGCCTCCAACACGGTCCTGCATGGAGAAAAAAAACATTTCTATTGTAATATGATACACTTATAAACCAATTATAAACTTTATTACAAAACACAAGGCAAGTAAAGGTCACTCAATTGGTTATCATCTAAACACTTTATACTGTATTACATAAAGTGTATAGAGGGTGGCACTAATCTCACTATGCTATCAATTATACAAATACAGTAAATGTTTTACACTCATAAAATGATTTATACCAATAGCTGGTTAAGAAAATGTGACCAAAAACACAAATATACCTGAAATAACAGATTGATAGAAACCCTGTTGATGACCTACCCTGGCCTCCAAAACTGTAACATCCATCCCGAAGCTCTGCAACTGCCTGGCTGCAGCTAGGCCAGACACACCTCCACCAATGACTATAACCTTCCCAGTCTTCTTGGCTGCAACAACAAGCAGAGAGTACATTACCTGGGTATCCTTACTACTGACCATTCCCAGGTCACTTTCTCTTAAAATGATTGTGTCTACAAGCAAGAATAGCTACTAAATCCCAACGTTAGCTAAACAGATTTAGTTTTTTGGGGTATAAATCCAAGATACTTTGCCTTCAGACCAAAGTGAATTGTAGAATACATAAATTGTACTAACATTTAGCTATTGGCTAGTGTTATTTTACCACTGCAATACATGAAGTGAACTTACTGGGCAAAGGCTTGACCCTCTTGTAAATGCCAAAGTTAATGAGACCATGCCTCTCTAAGTAGCTGTGTATTCTGTGGACCAGCACAGCATCACCTAAAAAGAGAATAAAAGCACACAAATCTCAACTTCTGTAGGACTACATTATTCTTGTAAAAATAAATAGAATTAAAATGTAGAAAAATAAAATATAGATAATGTTTATTCACTGTTGTATGGAGCTTCAAGCTGCTGTGCTGTGGCCTCAAAGGTCAGCTGGATTTTAGGGTTGTCCAGCCACAGTTGGAGCTGCACGAGGTTAAAATGAATTAAGACACACATGTAGGTTTAAAACTATGATCCCATAGTCCTTAGTTTTTTAACACAAAGTAATGTGTCTACACTGGCACTTACCGTACGGTTGCGGATATAGAGGAAGACCTTCTGAGTCTGCTGGGGACCGCTGATGATGTCAGGGAAGCAGGCGGCCTCCTGGGATGTCATACGGTCATGAGGAAGACGGCTCTGGAAAGCAGCTCCTTCTACGCCTAAAAATAAAACATATCCATCACTATTCTTTTTAAGATTATTTTTTGGGCCTTTCCGCCTTTATTTGATAGGACAGCTAGGTGAGAAAGGGGAGAGAGAGGGGGAAGACATACAAGAAATTGTCACAGGTCGGATTTGAACCCTGGACCTCTGCATCGAGGTATAAATCTCTCAGTATATGTGCACCTGCTCTACCCACTGATCCAACCCAGCCACATATATCACTATGCTATTAACAGCATTGAATTGTCATTTATGATCAATTCAAGAAAAAGGAAAAAAAAGAAAAGAAAAAAAAAAAAAGAGCATTTGTGTGCAATGAACTCTGAAATTTAATCAAACACAGGGTAACTGTGAAAGACACAGCCTTCACGTTAGTAGAGAAGAATCTCTGCATTCTGGCCTAAAGAAAAGATCAGGCTTTTTATTACACATTTTGAGTTTCTTTCCTCAACAAAAACATCAGATTCATTTCACTGCTTTGATATGATTAATCAAGTTTCAGACTCACCAGATGGCTCCTCTGGTTCACTGTCATTCTCTTCTTCTGGTGGTGGAGGTGGTGGAGGGATGACCTGCTTCCTCTCTTTCTCTGCCTTGGCATTCCTCTCCTCCTCAGAGTAATATTCGTCTTCCGACAGATTAGCCAGGCTCTCGTCCATCTCGCGGTACTCCACCTGCAACGGTAGGCACAATAAAAGCATCATTAAAACCAGCGTTGCCATCAATTGGTCGGTGTGCTCCCATGTTACAAGTGCCAAAACCTTTCTGGGAATAAGAATAAAATATCATAAACATCATGCTGCAAAAACGATGAGAAATTACCTCCGTTTGCTAAATTTAGATTGAGAGCAATATTACACCTAAGGTTTTAATGATGATACATGTATTGATCCGTTAAAGCAAACAAATGGTCATGAAAAACTGTAAAAATCCTTTTCCATTTCAATTTTCACTCATCAAATCAGTTTTGGCAGAATCTTGTCCTCCCAAAGCGGGAGGAAGCACAACCCTAAAATATTTACTTTTGCTCGCTTGCGCCGACTTGTTCTGCGAACTTCAGCTGAGTCTTGGTCTGCCCCCCCTGGGCCTGCTTGGTGAGGCAAAGGAGCTCCTCCAGGTTCCCCACTAGGGGATGACCTCTCCTTTTTCTTTACATCCATAGGCCCTGCCGCTGAGGGCGATGGACCAGTCTGGGCATCACAAACCGGGGCCCTATCCCCTCCTGCTGCTCCCGCAGAAGATGAAGAGGAGGAAGATGAGCCAGCGTCTGACTTCTTGCTAGACAGCATTATGGAGGATGTTGGAGGCCTCTCCTGAACAAAGTGGGAACAGAAATTTGATGAAATTCGCCAAAATAAAACATACAACAGCCCAAGTTACAATGTAGGGGCAATGGTCGAAATTTGAATGTTCAAAATAGAATAATCAATGAAAAAAAGATTACAAAATATTCCTAAAAGAAAAGATGAAAATGATCAAGTGTGGGTTGTGCGGCAGCCAAACAATTTTTATTTATGTTTGTGCCCTTTGTGGCATTTCCAAATTTGTTTGAAATGTATAGCCTACAATAGTGCAAATGTAAAACCTACAAATTCCATGCCAAATGGTTATATCACTCACTTACTAGTGGTTTTCATACAAATTAGATCCAAGCAGAAAGATTCGTTTACAACCCCCTATGTCAACTGGTTACTTTGCTTTTGGGGGCAGTGAATGCACCTGCAACAAAAGGCTAACGTCCACCAAACAATGTCGGCCTTTGGGAGATGCTCCACCCAAAAATGTCACATCTGCTTCGCTGGATGATTTAAGTAACGTTAGCTAACTGGGCATGAATGTCATGGTTTATGAAATGAGGACTCCATGGTTATAGTAACCTTTTCTTGTTTTACCCATTTCTCCGTGCACCTGGTAATATCCATTCAAACACTAAGAAATGAAGACAGAACCAGAAATAGAGTTACGAACAGGACCAACTGGACAAAACATGTTGGCCTTTCACATTACATCCATTAAGATTTAGCTAAACATTTTTGAAAACCTATTATGTGTATATATATATATATACATATACATATATATACACACACACACACACACGGGAATCAGATAAAATGTGTTTCGCCGTAGCTCAGTGGTTTATCAGGATTGGTCAAGTGAGAATAACCACTCGAGAAAACCTGAAAGAGCTAAACGCGTGAACCCTGGTATTCATTTGATTAATTCATTTAAACAGAGGACAGCCGTTCGTCAGACACAATTGTTGTATCAAGACTGTTAGTAGTTCCTAGATTGCCATCTGGATCAAATGTGACTTTTGTTAGCTAGCAAGCTGCAAAGCTAGCAGCAGAATGGTAACGTTAGCTATGGCTATCCACGTTAGCTTGCGTTAGCTAACGGTGGCTTTGTTTGACAGCGACTTGCATATAGCACAGATAAATATAATATTATATTCACTTAATATGACTGCAACAAAGCGGTACTACACACATTGTTTGGATCGCTTCTAAATGAAATTTCTTCTGAATTTACATTACGAGACCATGCTATGTTAGCTAACGCCGCTAACAATGAGACCTGTAGCACCAACATTGGCACAGTAGCAGGTGCACCGGCTTCGCTTCCAAAAGGAATCTGCATTTCTAAACTGACCGAATGTTAGGCAGACTTCCCTACACCAGGGAGCATGTTTTATTTTTTTTTAATAAAGGCGAGCATAAATACAGAAAATATTAATATTACCTCTAAATCCTCCGAAGATGTCAACACAAAGACGGCACAGTAGCAGGTCTCCTTTCAATGAACTCTGATGTGATTGGTGGATCGAAAACGTTACCCTGTACCACTCGGCGAAACGATTGGTCAGAATTATTGTCAATCAAAAAGTAGGCGGGGATTTAATACTCAAAGCTACTGCAATGGATCTATATATTTTTTTAGTTTATCGGCTTTGTTTTTCACGATATAGAAGTAAAACAAATGGGTTTAAAGTTTCCCTTTTGTTGCTGGGGATCGGGATTGGGATTCAGCGTATCAGAACCGCTTATCTTCCGTCGACTAACTAACTAGCTAGCTAACTAACTAACTAACTGCTCCCTTCTGAAAACAAACTGACGTCAGTCTGGAGGAAGAACCTTCTTCTACTGTCTATGGGAAGAACGGTGTGTGCAGGGAGGTGGGGATCTACCTAGCTAGACAGGTAAAAAAGGTGAGCGCTGTCGCGACTACTACTCGTGAAAGCATACCGACGTTTTGACTCCTTTGTTCCTCCATTTTGAGCCGACTGTGTGTAAGTATAACAGCTAAAATCTAGATGTCGTGAATATATAGGCGTCTGTGCCTCACCTTAACCATTTAGCTTTACCAGCATGTTTTAAAGTGAGCGAAAATCATAAGCTAAAAGTCTGTCTGTGTTTTGTTCTTGGCTTATTTGTCTTTTTGATAGTTAAGATTCAAGATTTTTTTTGTGTGTTAAAGACTTTTAGGGGTGGGGCATTTAAACTATAATGCAATGTCGTAGCCTAATTCAAAATGAGAGTAAGCACTTGACGTAGCAGACATGGGGAATTCTTTCGTCTCAGAACAGGGAAAATAAAGGCTCATTAGAGTGTTTCGTATGTTGCCCATGGCTATTAGGGCCTATATAATACACTTAAAGTAAGGTACATAGGCCTGCTTAGGCTACTACAAACAAAGTAGCCTACAAACTGGTTAGCTGATTAACAATTTATCCAACAGAACCAAAAAATGGTAAAAGAAGAGCAGGAGTTGGCCAACCGGCCTGACAACACCGCCTTCACTCAGCAGAGGCTTCCGGCATGGCAGCCCATGCTCTCCGCTGGCATTGTCATCCCAGGGTTTGTCCTCATCGGCCTGGCATTCATTGGCATTGGCGTCGCTCTCTTTGTCACTTCACGGAGCATTCAGGTGTTGGAGGTATGACTGTGACCACCGAACACACCAAGCATATAGGGGGCATGCTGGAAATCAATGGTCAGACATCACCAGCAAAAAGGGAGGAAGAGACAGTAAACGTGTTAACTGGGTTGAAACATAGGGGTTGAAAGGAAACAAACCTTAATAAAACAATCCATGTTTTCATTGTTGAGATGAACGCAACTGTACACTACTATCTGTTCACTTGTAAGCAACATCACACTGTGTTCAAAGAGGTGGAGATAGGTGTTGTAGCCATCAATAATTAATAACCTTTCTTTGTTCTTTCCTACACAGCTCGACTACACTGGGGTTGGGCAAAACTCACCATGCTATAAGTGCACTTACCCAAATGTCTCGAACTGTGTGTGCGACCTGGACTTTTCCATTGACAGTCTATTTAAGGTAGTAGCATTGGAGCTTTGCACAAACACACTCGCATACATACAAACGGTAATACAGTTTAAGTGTACTCCTGCTGCCGACACTTGACGGCTGTGTTTTTGTGATTCTGTTTTCCTCCACAGGGAACCGTGTTCTTTTATTATGGTTTGTCCAACTACTTCCAGAACTTCAGAAAGTACGGTGTGTCCAAAGATGACGTGCAGCTGTCTGGAGACCTGACTAACTTTAAAGTGGGTTAACAACATAGGATATTGAAGAAAACGCACACACACACCACTCTGGTTTTAATTTCTATTGGAAAAACAAAATTTGTTCTCAGTTGGTAAAAAAATACTTTAAAGAATGGAAAGCAGAATGGAGTACAAATATGCTAAGTTGTCACCTTGGTTCAACATATCGGTATCTCATGCTGTTGCCCATCTGTCATACAAACTAAATATCAGAATATTTATTTGAACAATAAAAACACTGTTCTCTGTCTCTCTTGAAGAGTCCCAGTGACACCTGTTCACCCTATGTGTATGACAGCAACAACCAACCAATTGTACCGTGTGGATCAATTGCCAACAGCATGTTCAATGGTATGTAAAAACATTTAAATTCATTTGGAATTAAGTTTATTTGCTGTGTTAGGGAAGTACTAATTATTGTGCTGTTTTTTTTTTAAAGACACCTTCCAACTATTTCAAAAAATCAATGGAACAAAGACGCTGGTGCCCTTTGATGGAAAAGGGATTGCTTGGTGGACAGACTACAACATCAAATACAGAAACCCCAGCGTCACACCTCTGAAGAACGCATTCAACAGTAGTTACTTACTTTATTTGCTGTCTGTTCTATTTAAGTAGTGCTAGTGTGCAGATTAATTGTCTTTTAATGAGGGGTTTCCAGTCTGCTCAAAAATAATTTGGTGCTCACAAGGATTTTACAAAGTGGTAAAGGAGTTTTATTGAAGCCTGCCTAGTATTGTGGACGAAAGGAGTAACTTAGTTTAGTGCAGTAACTAAGGGGTCCTTTTTAGATGAAATCACATTTAATATAACATGAATTTAATATTATGTTTGAAAAACATGACCGCTGATTAAAAGTTTGACTTCCAGGTACCGTGAAACCAATATTTTGGTCCAAGCCTGCGTATGATTTGGACATATCAGACCCTGCTAACAATGGCTTCATCAATCAAAATTTCCTGGTGTGGATGAGGAGGGCGGCCCTGCCAAATTTCAGAAAGCTGTATGGGCGTATCGACGAGGGTGTTTATGCACAGGGTCTTCCAGCTGGAAATTACTCCCTTGCAATTGCCTACAGTATCCTTTTTATACACGTTACAGATTCTGGGATGATTTTGAGGATGGTGCTTGGAGGTATGGGCAGTTATGTTTGTTGAGCATGAGTCCTGTGTTTGAAGAACACTGGGGCATGTAGATAGCAGCAGCTGTCAGTAGTGCCAAGTGAATGACCATCAAAACTATTAAACAAAGGCCTATCTTAAATTATTTTCATATATATCTTTATTTTTATTTATTTTTTTAAAATCACAGTGTGAGCAATCAAATATCTTGCAAAACCACTTTAAAATAATTGTATTTTACTCAATATTTAGAAATTATTCACATGAAAGGGGTGATAAGTTATTCAAACGCATCACTGTGTGAATGTGTCCTTTTCACATTGTTGTATGATACACTGTGCCATTCCTTGTGTTGGGTATGTGGAAGAGGATGCTCTTTACTTATTTTAAACAGCATATAAGTCTGGGTAATAAATCTTATCATCATGCTTTAAACAAGAACATCTGTGTGGTTAAAGGAGTTTTAAACGGTTCCATCCTCATGAGATTTACTAATCTTGAAATCTACATAAAGGGGTCAGCCATGGACTTGGTCACATGTTTTTTGTGTCATGTTAGAACAACAGCAGCTTGGTCTAACTTGTTTCACCGGTTGGGTGTGGTTCTGTTTTAACTTGGGCAGAGGGAATGCAATGATTCAGCAGTTCCTAAAGTTAAGGAAAAACAAGGCAAATTTGCTGACACATGTAAATGTGCTAGGCAAATAATCTTCTTGTAATTAATCGCTGTCTACCTGAAGCCATGAAGGCCTATGTAAATACTTCAAAGACATTTAGAATTTGCATTAAGGATCATACCACTGTGTTTCCAAGTTTAAACCTCTTAACTACTTGTAAATATTACCAATTTTAAGGCAAACCAGACAATTTGTATTGATTGGATTAATTTTTTTCTACAGTTTCTATTCTTTTCTGTAAACATTAGAAATCAATTCTTTGAATATTGAGCCTTGGTTCAGTTGTTATCTATCACAGGCAGTTTAAAAAACGATTGCTTTGAGAAGTTTGCACTGCAATAAGTCATTACAATAATGTAACTTGGATGGATTATACTTAAATGTATTCAAAATTAAAGCACAGTCAAATGTACATGATTAGTAGTAAATGGGTTAAAACATACAAAACCAGTGGTAGTTTTTATACAATATTTTAACAGTACTGTATATTTAATACTACAGTGAAGTATTGGCACATGGTCACTTCTTTTTTTGAAATTACATGTTTCCATTTTTGCTGTAAATCCTTAACATTTGTCCCCCAGACTATCCTGTTCTGAGCTTTGATGGGAGAAAGAAGGTAGTGTTCAGCAACGTGTCCTGGATGGGTGGCAAGAATGAGTTCCTGGGCATTGCCTACCTCGTGATTGGTTCACTGTGCATCTTAATGTCCATAGTCATGCTCATTGTCTATGCTAAATTCAAGTTTCCTGAGGAAGACTGAGTGCCTGGTCATTGACTGTCGTTTGCTGAAGGTTTATCTACCTTATCAACAGTTTTTTTTCTTCTTCTTTTTTCCCTTTTTACTTAATGGGATAATTAAAGCACAGTACAGGTGCTCACACAAAGGGGAGTATAGAGCTGGACTCCACCTAAGAACACGTGTTATTCTGGACATGAAGATGTAGCCTAAGGTGTAGAAGAAGCCTGGTGTTATTTTTGTGAGACAGGACTTGACACTGGAATTTCCCCATGACTGCAAAATGGGATGATTTCCAATATGGTACATGTACTTGTCTGTAAGCAGCTGCAAGAGGTGTCTCTTAAATCAGTGCATTACATCATCACACAACTAGTTGCCTCCTCATTTTATGTCCGTAATACAATTAAAGCCATAAACCATTTGATAAGCCATATGATACTGGACAAGACTTTATACTTGATTGTGAGATGTGTAGCTTAGCTTAGAAATAATGCTGTAAAATGTGGGAATATTAACTCAGGGATCTGGTTTACAGGCTATGCAAGCTCATGTTTTAACTCTAACTATTGTTTTAGAGATTTTACTTCATGTTGATATTTATTTAATAAAACGACATCAAAACCATTCCTCTCTGTCTTATTAGGACATTTAGGTTCCACAGGAAACCGTGCAATTGTGTTTACATAATTTGTAACCGTCTATGCTGGATTCTTTGGAAATGTGGGCTTTTCACTGTCAGTATGCAAAGTTTTATCCTAACATCTTTATTTAGATTTTAGAGGTCTTCAATTTCAGTTTTTCTAGTACATTTCTGCAAGCTTTTTGGCCTTTGTTGGTCTGCTTTCTCAGCTGACTCAACTCCAAGCTCCATGTGCTCTTTTATTCTGGATGGGTTGGATGTTTAGGTAAAATATGTAGAAGCAATAAACAACCATTTATAAGATGCGTAACAAATCCATGCATTAATAGCATTCATTTGTGATAGCATGAGTCTGCAAAAAGTGAACTAATGCTAATGTCAGTCAAATTGTGACAGAAGTTGAGGCAAATCTAAGTATATTATAATTTTTTACTGAATTAGTAAAACCATTATTAAAGGTTTATCACTCTGTTCATATTAACTGTTGCAAAATCTGTATTGGTGTTGCTAAAGATCTTTATAGCTGAATCATTGGAGGCAACTCCCTTTCTCCCCCTATCTGTCATACACGGTTAAAACCAACGAAGAGAGAAAACAATATTCATTCGATTGCATTGTGGGTATTGTAGTTTTCAGCATGTATAGTCCAGTGATTTACCCAACCTCTTAAACGACAAGTACCACAATCCATTGCACAAATAAACCTGACGTCCACTGATGCAGCGTTTTGACAGCGGCAGTCAGTCTCTGAGCAGCTCGATAGATACTGCAGCCAGCAACATAACGTTAGTCTCGCTTCTTTGTTCACTTTCACACGGCTAAAGGTCGTTGTTGACCGCTTCAAAGAATGTCTGACGGTGGGGGGACGGAGGAAAACTCCGGCACCATGGAGGTGTCGGCCGTTCAGACGGTCGCTGATACATCGGTGCTGCAGAAGCACATGAGGAAATTGGTACCGCTGCTCCTGGAAGATGGCGGCGATGCCCCGGCTGCACTGGAAACCGCCCTGGAGGAGAAGAGCGCAGTGGAGCAGATGAAGAAATTTCTGGCCGATCCCCAAGTGCACACCATCCTGGTAGAGAGAAGTGCACTTAAAGGTACATTTAGCAATAAGTGGTCAGCTAGCTGGCTATCTAATTCGTACAGTGCTAACGTAACGCAATGAGTCTGCATTAACGTTAGCTAGCTGTTAATTTCGTCTCCAACAAAATGGCTTTAAACCCAGTGTTAGCTTAGTTGACTTTGTATGAGAGTTAGTATTAGCCTATTTGACAGCAATGTTAACCTAGCTTGCATTCTCAATCCATCACATTGTTAAATGTTAAGGCAACTTCGCCACAATAGGTGGGCAAGAAATAACCGAGCCAATGACAACACACTCCAATGAAGGTGTCCAAATGTTTGCTTTCATTTTAAGCAGCAGTTAATACATATTTAATAATTTGTGCTATGGTTGGTAGCGTAGAATTGAATGCAAGTTACTTGTTGACAAATGACTGTGCCACAGCGCTTATAACAACGCAAGCCCTAATTTAAAAAGAAAAACACCGAAATCGTTGAACATTCAAAGAGAATGAATTATTTGTAATAACTTCAAGTCATGTTGTGTGCACCTTCTTGGGTGTTTATCACGTGAAACCGCTTGTGTCAATGAACACAGTATCTTCAGTCTTCTCCAGGCGAATTAATCCTGAGCTTTAGAGCCGCTTGCCCCTTCATTATGTTTTATGAGTGCTGAACATTGATCCCTTGATACTGCACATGACGAGCCACTGAGTCTAAGCCTGCAGGTTTTGGATTCTATCCATTTTCTTGCACTGAAAATACTGATGCTGCAATGCAGAAGGTGCTGTTTCTTTTCCTACATGCCATGAACAACAAAGAAGGGTGGGGACATAGATGGAGGGATGGATGTCAGATTGTCATTCTACTGTGACATAGCTCATTATATTCTGATAAACTCGACTCCTGTCTAGCATCCAAATATTTTATTTTTTTACCATCAATAGCAGCAGATTAATTTTGTTTGCCTTGAGCAATCAGTCCTTACTGCTTGATTAAAATCGGAAATGTGAAGAATATTTCATTATTTTATGAGTTGATAACTTGTTCAGCTAAGACTTATTTTTATTTATTCTTCACACAGAGGATGTTGGAGATGAAGGAGAGGAGGAGAAGGAATGCATTACTTATAATATCAGCACTGACATACACTACGGGATAAAGTCCAACAGGTAAATGATGCATCTAATGCACTGAACATAGGTCTTCTTTTCAGCCATGCAATTCTATGTGATTTCATCAGTAAAACTAAAAAAGTCTCCCTTTCTATATATTTACCTGTACTCCAAAAGATAATTTTTCTTATTTACTGCATATCACTCAGCTTCTACTTAAGTTCTGTTAATTCTCAACTGCATGTTCTTTCCTGCAGCTTGGCTTTCATCAAGAGGGCAATCGTCATTGATGCAGACAAGCCCATATCAACCCAAGTTCGAGTTCTGACCTTGAGTGAGGACTCTCCCTACGAGACACTCCATTCTTTCATCAGCAATGCTGTTGCTCCTTTCTTCAAGTCCTACATCCGCGAGTCTGGCAAGGCAGACAGGTAATCCTCAAAATGTGTCTTGTATTTAGATAAAAACCTTTTCATCAAGTAAACTGGGTCATGAACTCTGCTTAGAGAAATAATGTAACTTTGATGGGAGATTTCATCTGCAATATCATCTCTGTCCTAACCTTCTAGAGATGGGGATAAGATGGCTCCATCAGTGGAGAAAAAGATTGCTGAGCTGGAGATGGGCCTTCTCCACTTGCAGCAGAACATTGAGATTCCTGAGATCAGCCTGCTCATCCACCCCATCATCACAAACATCGCCAAGCAGTGCTATGAGCGCGGGGAGAAGCCCAAGGTCACAGACTTTGGCGACAAAGTGGAGGACCCAACCTTCCTTAACCAGCTGCAATCTGGAGTCAACCGTTGGATTAGGGAGATCCAGAAGGTAAAAGGCTTTCCCATATTTGTTTTTCAAATTTCATAACTGGTATATGGAAAGTTTTTTTTTTTTTGTACTCACCACTGGGTTTATTTGTCTCCTCCACCCACCCTTTTATCAGGTGACAAAGCTTGATCGTGACCCAGCTTCTGGCACAGCCTTGCAGGAGATCAGTTTCTGGCTGAATCTGGAGCGAGCACTCAACAGGATCCAGGAGAAGAGAGAGAGCCCCGAGGTTCTGCTCACACTGGATATCCTCAAACACGGCAAACGTTTCCATGCTACTGTCAGCTTTGACACTGACACTGGTGAGTGACAACCCGTTGAAACAAAATTTTCCTGGTCTTGTCTAGATTTGGTACCGAGATCCGGTGCTAATACGGCACCGGTGCCTTAACGAACGCGGATTTCGGTGCCTCATTTCGGCGCCACTTAAAGGGTAACTTATTTAACTGTCTAGTAAAGTTCAAAGACAGTGTTTAAAAAGTAATCTCATATTAAATCGCAATATTGGTGAAAAAAATCGCAATTAGATTATTTTCAAAAAAGTTCAGCCCTAGTTAAAATGCTGACAGCTAAACGGTGTAAAGTGTGACTGTATTTCACTGTAGCGGATTCCAACAGCGAGATGTCCAACAGTCTGCAGCTGCCGTTGTCGGAAAAACAACCCAGATGGAATATTTACTTAAAACTTAATCCAAACGATACCCAACCCTAGTCTTGTTTCACGTCTGCTGCCTTTTCTGGCGTATTGTTTATACAGTAGGATTCATTGTTTATCCTTTCCACTTCTCACAGGTCTGAAACAGGCTGTAGAAACCGTCAATGACTACAATCCTCTGATGAAGGACTTCCCTCTCAACGACCTACTCTCTGCTTCGGAGCTTGATAAGATACGCCAGGCCCTGATGGCCATATTCACTCACTTGAAAAAGATTAGGAACACAAAGTACCCTATCCAGAGAGCCCTGCGTCTCGTAGAGGCCATCTCCAGGGACTTGAGCTCCCAGCTCCTCAAGGTGTTGGGTACCAGGAAGCTCATGCATGTTGCCTATGAGGAATTTGAAAAGGTTGGTGTGGTTTGGGCTCTAGCATAAACTAAAACCAACCCTTTATTATTCCCTAAGAAGTGTGTTTTATTAAGATCCCCATTAGCTTCTGTCTTTCTTAAACAGAAGCTACTCTGCCTGGGGTCTAAGTACACACAAAAAATAATACATCTTCCTAAATGTCCTTTTAACATCATTTGCAGGTGATGGTGGCATGCTTTGAGGTGTTCCAGACCTGGGAGGATGAGTATGAGAAACTGCAGGTGCTTTTGAGGGACATTGTGAAGAGAAAGAGAGAGGAGAACTTGAAGATGGTGTGGCGCTTGAGCCCAGCTCACAGGAAGCTCCAGTCACGTCTGGATCACATGAGACGTTTCAGAAGACAGCACGAGCAGTTGAGGGCTGTCATCGTCCGTGTGCTGAGGCCTCAGGTGAAGTACCATAAGCATCTGTAATGGACATGCTTAAACTGGCAAGCATGTCTTGCCATTATTTACTTCATGGTCCTTTTTAAATGTTGTTTTCCTGTAGATCCTGACAAAAATGGAATTATCTAGTTTTATCCACACTTGACTGAGATTTAAATTTTTTTGTCTCCAGGTTTCTGCTGTGCCACAACACGCCCCTGGAGAGACCGTTGAGCCTCAAGATATGAAGGTAGCTGGAGTTCTCTTTGATGCTGCCGATGCCAATGCTATCGAGGAGGTCAACCTGGCTTATGAGAATGTCAAAGAGGTCGATGGTCTGGATGTGTCCAAGGAAGGCATGGAAGCCTGGGAAGCCGCCATGAAACGTTACGATGAACGCATCGACCGCGTGGAGACCCGTATCACTGCCAGGCTGCGTGATCAGCTGGGAACCGCCAAGAACGCCAACGAGATGTTCCGCATCTTCTCCCGCTTCAATGCTCTCTTTGTGCGTCCCCACATCCGCGGTGCCATTCGGGAGTACCAGACGCAGCTCATCCAGCGTGTGAAAGATGACATTGAGTCCCTGCATGACAAGTTCAAAGTGCAGTACCCTCAGAGCCAGGCCTGTAAGATGAGCCATGTCCGAGACCTGCCACCTGTGTCTGGCTCCATCATCTGGGCCAAGCAGATCGACCGTCAGCTGACTGCGTATATGAAGAGAGTGGAGGATGTTCTGGGAAAAGGCTGGGAGAATCATGTGGAGGGGCTGAAGCTGAAGCAGGATGGAGATAGCTTCAGGGCAAAACTCAATACTCAAGAGATATTTGATGACTGGGCTCGCAAGGTATGAAGCTGAATATAGACATTGATATAATGTAGCACTTTTCCTCCCAATATTGTAAAAATATTAAAGTTTTTGCCAATTACAATGCATGTTTTCATTGTTTTGTCAACTCTTTTTCTGTTTTTTGAGATTTGTTACTCCTTTCTGTTGTAAATCAGGTGCAGCAGCGTAACCTTGGTGTGTCTGGCCGCATCTTCACAATTGAGAGTACTCGTGCCCGCGGACGTACCGGAAACATGCTCAAACTTAAAGTCAACTTCCTCCCAGAGATCATCACCCTGTCCAAAGAGGTCCGCAACCTCAAGTGGTTGAGCTTCCGTGTTCCTTTGGCCATTGTCAACAAAGCCCACCAAGCTAACCAGCTGTACCCATTTGCCATCTCTTTGATCGAGAGTGTGCGCACCTACGAGCGCACATGTGAGAAGGTGGAGGAGAGGTCCTCCATCTCCTTGCTGGTGGCTGGGCTTAAGAAAGAGGTTCAGGCTCTCGTTACTGAAGGCATCACTCTGGTCTGGGAGTCCTACAAGCTGGATCCCTATGTTCAAAGGCTGGCTGAGACAGTCTTCAACTTCCAGGAAAAGGTCAGTGTGTCACAATAAAAGGGTTACAGACTCTCCTTAGTGTCATTTTTAGAATGAAACAAGTGCTATTGTTTGTTTGCCCCCTAATGGTCATTCTAATTTTTTTGTTGTATGTTTCCAGGTGGATGACCTCTTACTGATTGAGGAGAAAATTGATCTTGAAGTTCGCTCTTTGGAGACCTGCATGTTCGAGAACAAGACCTTCTCTGACATCCTCAACCGAGTCCAGAAGGCTGTTGACGACCTCAATCTCCACTCATATTCCAACCTGCCCATCTGGGTCAACAAGCTCGACATTGAGGTTGGCACCACAAAGCAATACAAGGATTATTTGTTCTTAGTGTTCAGTTGGATTGTGACTGTTTGAGTCCAAATGGAAATACCCTGAACATTTTAACCCTTGTGTTGTCTTCCCGTCGTCGATGCAACTTTTAATTTTTCTGGGTCATAATTCAAAATTTGAACTTTTTTTCAACATTTTGGTTGTCTTTTTTTTTTTTTTATTTATTTTTTTAGACATTTTTGTTTTTCCCGACGTTTTGTCACTTTTCCGAGGTTTTAGTCAGTTTTCTGCAGTTTTTTTGACGTGTTTTTTTTTTTTTTTTTTTTTTCTTCAAGTTTTTGAAGCGTTTTGCGGCTGTTTGTCACTTTTTAACATTCTTTTAGTAATTGTTTTTTTCAAAAACCATAAAATCAAATAAAACACCCAAATTCAATGACAGTAGTGAAGTGATCAATCATTTTACAAGAGCATTGTAGGGAACCATCCCAAATGTCTGTTAAAGAAACTTTTTAAAAATGGGTCCAACTTGACCCAAGGACAACAGGAGGGTTAACTTTTTGTTTCTTTTTACATAAGGTTGGTCTGAAAGGTTTTCAAACTGGATTTTTGTTATGTTTCATAGATTGAACGTATCCTGGGAGTGCGTCTGCAGGCTGGCCTTAAGGCCTGGACCCAGGTGCTCCGTGGCCAGGTAGAGGACAAAGCTGATGTGGACATGGACACAGAGGCTCCACAAGTGAGCCACAAACCTGGAGGGGAGCCCAGGATCAAGGTATTGTGACTGTAGTGACTATGTTGCCTTATGCCATTTTTTGTTTTTGAATGATTTAAATATTTCTTATGAAACCTTGGATTTCTAGACACGGCTCACTATCTGTTATAACAAACTATTCTGTTCTTTTCTTGTCCCAGAATGTTGTCCATGAGCTGAGGATTACTAACCAGGTGATCTACCTGAACCCACCGATTGAAGACTGTCGCTACAAGCTCTACCAGGAGATGTTTGCCTGGAAGATGGTCATCCTTTCTCTTCCCAGGATTCAGAGCCAGAGATACCAGGTAAGGGATGTTTGAACAGTTTGAGTAGTAGGACTTTGATTCTAACTGCAGAAAGTCATGAATGTCATGGTTTGAATGTCTGTATCTACCAAACATAAAATAAGCGGTTTTATTTTAGTTCAAATATGATTCATTGAGAGAAGAATTGATGTTGTGTCTTATTGCACTTGTGCTGTTGCATTGATCTAAGTAAATGTGTCCTTCCTCACCAGGTGGGAGTCCACTATGAGCTGTCAGAGGAAGAGAAGTTCTACAGAAATGCCCTGACCAGGATGCCAGATGGCCCTGCAGGCTTAGAGGAGGCCTACAATGCAGTCGAAGACATTGTCAGTGAGGTGGAGCAGTATGTCAAGGTAAGAGTCATCTACAGTGTGTTATCATATCTTAGGTTTGCTTCTCATAGAATTACTTTGTTTGAGGACCAAGTTTAAAGAAATGAAATGCTAAACTATGGTTTTCTTTTGTACTTCTTTGTCATGTTTTTATATCGTAAACCTGCATAAAATACACTTTCATGTAAATTGATTGATTGATTGTTTTTTTATGTCTATTTTAATGGTGGTCCTATGCAATGTAATTTTGTTCTACACTGCACTTCCTCAAGTGTTTTTTGGAATGACAATAAAATCATCTTGAATCTTGAATCCATCTCTTTTCTTTTCCGCCGCTGCGCAGGTGTGGCTGCAGTACCAGTGCTTGTGGGACATGCAAGCCGAGAACATCTACAACCGTCTGGGTGAAGACCTCACCAAGTGGCAGGCCTTGCTGGTCCAGATCCGCAAAGCACGTGGAACCTTTGACAATGCAGAGACACGGAAAGAGTTTGGACCTGTGGTCATCGACTATGGCAAGGTAATAATTATTGACAGTTCCAGGTGTTCAGGTTAAGAGATTACATGTAATGGTCATCAAAAATTTTAGATTTTTTTTTTTTTAAGGCACAACGCTATTTTAAGTGTGAAATCTTTTACTTAAACCCCCTTATTTGTGCAAATTAGTTTCATTACAATGCATATTTTTTGTTTGTAATATATGTTCTACTGCTCCATCTTCTACAATGAATTTCCTTTTGTATGTCTTTGTCTTATTATTAAAATGTTCGTATAACAGGTCCAGTCCAAGGTGAACTTGAAGTACGACTCCTGGCACAAAGAAGTGCTCAGCAAGTTTGGCCAGATGCTTGGCCAAAACATGCAGGACTTCCATTCCCAGATCTCCAAGGTAACGCATAATATGACGGAGAAATTGTTCCTTCGACCAGTTTAGTAACATTGACTTTCAAGAGACACTGATCAGAACATTATTCAATGAACTGGATTTTTTTTCTTTTCTTATCACGATCACCTTTCTTTTTGTTTCCACAATAGTCCCGTCAAGAACTGGAGCAACATTCTGTGGACACGGCTAGCACTTCAGATGCTGTCAACTTCATAACGTATGTCCAGACGTTGAAACGCAAGATCAAACAGTTTGAGAAAAATGTGGATGTAAGTACTCTAAAACATTCATTCATTTATTCATTCATTAATTCAATACTTTTTTTCATTATTCTTTTGCATCACTGCATGCTTCATTAAAAACAGTTTAGGTTTCTAATCAGATTCTCCTTCCTTTCATCCATAGTTGTTCCGTAATGGACAGCGTTTGCTGGAGAAGCAGAGATTCCAGTTCCCTCCATCTTGGCTCTACATTGACAACATCGAAGGTGAATGGGGGGCCTTCAGTGACATAATGAAGCGCAAGGATACCGCTATCCAGCAGCAGGTGGCCAACCTGCAGATGAAGATTGTCCAGGAGGACAAAGCTGTGGAAAACCGCACAACTGACTTGCTCAACGACTGGGAGAAGACCAAACCAGTTGCCGTAAGAGAAATGGATTGAAATTAAATTTGAAATACATTACAGTCACCCCTAGATGGATTCTGATTGAACTGATGACCGCTAATTTTTAAATTAGAATACCATTAGCAGTTGGAAGCATTAGCTGTTGTGACTGAAATAACCTCATCAAGTACTTTTAAACAAAATAATTTGGCTTTATTGATGCCTAACTGATAATGTGTTTTCAACAGGGTAACCTGCGTCCAGAGGAGGCTCTTCAGTCTCTGACGATCTACGAGGGCAACTTTGGCCGTCTGAAGGTTGAAAGAGAGAAGTGTGCCCGAGCAAAAGAAGCTCTGGAGCTCACAGACACTGGCTTACTCAGCGGCAGTGAAGAGAGGGTGCAGGTAATGCCAGCAAACATTCACATAAAAGCATTTTTAAATCACCAATTAAAGACCAAGTAAAAGATAGCAAGTATCTCAAAAACCTCTAATGGACACAAATTTGAAATGGACTTTAACCCATTATACACAAGTTGCAGCTTTCTTTGGACTAATTTCTGTCTTTGTGGAAACTTGTAGGTGGCACTAGAGGAGCTGCATGACCTGAAGGAGGTTTGGTCCGAGCTGTCCAAGGTCTGGGAGCAGATCGACCAGATGAAAGAGCAGCCATGGGTGTCTGTACAGCCTCGCAAGGTAACAAATCCACAATAATCTTTCAGATCATTCAATCTCTACGTTTATTCAAAAAAATTCTTGGCGTATAACTATTCTTGTGTTGTGTGTTTTTAGCTTCGCCAGAGTCTGGATGGTCTTCTGAACCAGCTGAAGAACTTCCAAGCAAGACTGAGACAGTATGCTTCCTACGAGTTTGTCCAGAGGCTGCTTAAAGGATACCTGAAGGTAGTATTTTTTTTTTTTTTTTTTTTTTTTAAAACTACTCGGCAGACATTTTGACTCAGAATTAAACTTAAAAATGGGTTATTAAATGCTCTACCTATTCCTTTCTCCCACCAGGTTAACATGTTGGTGATTGAGCTGAAATCAGAGGCTCTGAAGGACCGCCACTGGAAGCAACTGATGAAGCGTTTGCATGTAAACTGGGTCCCGTCAGAACTGACCCTGGGACAGATCTGGGACGTGGATCTGCAGAGGAACGAGATGGTGGTGAAGGACGTCCTCCTCGTAGCCCAGGGAGAGATGGCTTTGGAGGAGTTCCTCAAACAGGTGAAGAAAGATGGCCTTTAAGAGCTGATGCAATGTAGTTGTGATGCTCATGGGAGGCCACATATCTACAGATTCCAATCCAAATGATTATAAATGACTCTGGTTTGTAGACCTAGTAATAACAATTCTGTGGTTTTGGCCCCCAGATTCGTGAAGTGTGGAACTCGTATGAGCTTGACCTTGTGAACTACCAGAATAAGTGTCGGCTAATTAGAGGCTGGGATGACCTCTTCAACAAGGTCAAAGAACATATCAACAGTGTGTCTGCCATGAAATTGTCTCCATACTACAAGGTAAACCCAGTTACATGTTGTGTTCACTTAGACTTTACAAATATTTAAGTTTGGATAGCTGCATCAACACCATGCTCTTCTGCTTTTTTTTTGTTCCCCCAAGGTGTTTGAGGAAGATGCCCTGAGCTGGGAGGACAAGCTGAATCGCATCATGGCTCTGTTTGACGTTTGGATTGACGTCCAGCGTCGCTGGGTCTATCTGGAAGGCATCTTCACTGGCAGTGCTGACATCAAACATCTGCTGCCTGTAGAAACCCAGAGATTCCAGAGGTAAATGAAGGACCCTTATTTTTCCACTCTATTTTACCAAACCAGAATTTATTTATAAATTCAAATATTTTCTACTAGAACTCACTAATATGCCTCTGTTTATTCCGCAGTATCAGCACAGAGTTCTTGGCCCTGATGAAGAAGGTGACAAAGTCTCCTTTAGTGATGGATGTGCTGAACATACAGGGAGTGCAGAGGTCTCTGGAGCGACTGGCTGACCTTCTGGGAAAAATCCAGAAAGCCCTCGGAGAATACTTGGAGAGAGAGAGATCCTCATTCCCAAGGTAAGACGATTATATGGGTTTTATATGTGCATACAAAACACATAGCTTAGACGTTCATGGTTATGTTGAATATTCAGAAATCCGTTCACTGATCAATACATTAATTTATTAAGTATCCTTGATCCATCACACTCTTTTTGTTTCCAGGTTTTACTTTGTCGGAGACGAGGACCTGCTCGAAATCATCGGCAACAGCAAGAATGTGGCCAAACTGCAGAAGCACTTCAAGAAGATGTTTGCAGGTGTTTCCAGCATCTTGCTCAACGAGGATAACACTGTGGTGCTGGGAATCTCTTCCCGCGAGGGTGAGGAGATTCACTACAAGACACCAGTGTCCATCACAGATCACCCCAAGATCAACGAGTGGCTGACGCTGGTGGAGAAAGAGATGAGGGTGACTCTGGCCAAGCTGTTGGCAGAGTCCGTCACAGAGGTCACATCCTTCAACAAAGGCGCCGCCATTGACCTGAGCCAGTACATCAACTGGATTGATCGTTACCAGGTTGGTATTAGGAGCATTTATTCTACACACATTTCAACATATATGGAAATCAGGCAATATGTTGATTTAATTCCATTTTATCTGTTTCGTCTCATCACAGGCACAGCTGGTGGTCCTATCCACTCAGATCGCCTGGTCTGAGAACATTGATTATGCCTTGACCGCAATCTCTAGTGGTGGGGACGTTAACCTAATGCAGGGAGTGCTGTCAAATGTGCAGGCCACCCTTAACGTTTTGGCTGACACTGTGCTGATGGAGCAGCCTCCACTCCGCAGGAGGAAACTGGAGCACCTGGTTAGAATTAATTATTATTTTATTTTATTAAAAGAGTACATTTAAAAAGAAATGTTGTCCAATGGAAAGTGTGTCTGAAATCCTTATTCTGCTCCATCTTAGATCACCGAGCTGGTGCACCAACGTGATGTGACCAGGTCTCTAATCAAGAACAAGATCGACAACCCCAAGTCCTTTGAGTGGCTCAGCCAGATGCGCTTCTATTTTGACCCCAAGCAGACAGATGTCCTGCAACAGCTCTCCATTCAGATGGCCAATGCCAAGTTTAACTATGGCTTTGAGTACTTGGGTGTCCAGGACAAGCTCGTCCAGACCCCTCTGACAGACCGCTGCTATCTCACCATGACCCAGGCTCTGGAGGCCCGCCTTGGAGGGTCACCATTTGGTATGGAAGTTTTATAATTTATTTTTTTTGATATCGTAAAAAATGGAGATTTAGATTTAAAAAAGAATTACAGGTTTGACATATAAAACGATCAGCTTCACTGAGTTTGTCTTCCATCTAGGTCCTGCTGGCACAGGAAAGACTGAGTCAGTGAAAGCTCTTGGTCACCAGCTTGGCCGCTTCGTCCTGGTCTTCAACTGTGATGAGACATTTGACTTCCAGGTACATAACTGCACACAGATTCTTCATTCCTAGGCTATTTTAGACAGGACATCAACAACAACCTTTTTATAGTATTTACCCGTTTCTCATGTTGTTCCTTTAACTTACAAATCTCTTGTGTTGACCTCGTCTTTTTTTTTTTTAGGCCATGGGTCGTATCTTCGTGGGTCTGTGCCAGGTGGGAGCATGGGGCTGCTTCGACGAGTTCAATCGTCTGGAGGAGAGAATGCTCTCTGCTGTATCCCAGCAGGTCCAGTACATCCAGGTGGCCTTGAGGGAGCACAGCAACCCCAACAGAGACAGGAGTATGTGTAATATGTGTGGAAACTTAGGTGTCATGATATGGAAGGAGACTTCACTTTATTAAAGAAAATGTTATGATTCAACTTAGTATCCATGAGCACCAATTGCCAAGAAAGAGAATGGCAATTCAACAAAATAGCTTACAAAAAAAGAGCACTGCAGAGTACAATGTTTAAAGCATACAATTCAGATGAGATACAGCCAATCAGTCTGTCAACACCATTTACATTTTTTTTAAATGAGAACTGCATGGTAAATAACTACACATCTCTCACCCCTCAGGTGTGCCAGTCACCACAGAGCTCCTGAACAAGCAGGTAAAGGTCAGTCCAGACATGGCCATCTTCATTACCATGAACCCTGGCTATGCTGGCCGCTCCAACCTGCCAGACAATCTGAAGAAGCTGTTCCGCAGTTTGGCCATGACCAAGCCCGACCGCCAGCTCATCGCCCAGGTCATGCTCTACTCTCAAGGTTTCCGCACAGCCGAGATCCTGGCCAAGAAGATTGTGCCCTTCTTCAAGTATGTACTTTTTAAGAAGAATTTACATAGTTTGAGAGAAATTTGAGATGTCTTTCTTCTCTGAATTTATCCCATTCATCTGTTTCAGACTGTGTGATGAGCAGCTGTCATCCCAGAGTCACTACGATTTCGGCCTCCGAGCTCTCAAGAGCGTACTGATAAGTGCTGGTAATGTCAAGCGTGAGCGCATCCAGAAGATCAAAAGGGAGAAGCTAGAGCGCGGAGAGGTTGTTGATGAGAATGACATCGCTGAGAACCTTCCCGAACAGGAGGTATAGAAAATTTGAAATTGTAGAACTTGCTTTTTCTGTATTGTTTTATTGGCAAATTAGTTTTTAGAATCGATCTAGAGATTTGAGGAGCTTGAATGTCTTGTTTCTGTAGATCCTGATCCAGAGTGTGTGCGAGACGATGGTTCCCAAGCTGGTGGCGGAGGACATCCCTCTGCTGTTCAGCCTGCTTTCAGATGTCTTCCCTGGAGTCCAGTACATGCGTGGAGAGATGACTGCGCTGAGGGAGGAGCTGAAGAAAGTCTGCGCGGAGATGTATCTCACCTACGGAGACGGTGACGATGTGGGCAGCAATTGGGTGGAGAAGGTATGTAGCTGAATTCAGGGCTTAAAGTATTCCGGCACTGTGCCAGATCTCCGGCGTGCGGCCGTGAGGGGAAAAAAAAATTGGGACCTTGCATGCGGTTTATTATTTTTTAATCAATTGATTTCACCTACCAATCATATGAGAGGAACGAAGCTCTAACGCAGGGCTTAAGTACTCGGGCCTGGTGCCCGATTTCTGGCGTTTGACTATTTTAGAAAGTTGGATTTAACCAATCATCGAACTTCCACCTACCAATGAAACTAGTTCTAGCCAATCAGATGCAAAGTAGGGCGGGTCTTTGCCGAAATGTGAGAGTGCGGTGCCGGTGTGGTCTCCGTGGTAACGCGGCCAAAAAAAAAAAAATGGAGGCAAAGTTTATCAAACTTGGAGCATCTATATACAGCTTTAGTTGAGAAAGTAGTTACAAACAAATGGCGCTGGGCATGAATAGAGGACAAGAGGAAAAGGGTGGAGACGGGAAGCCGTTTAGCACTTGGTGCCTCAAATTGATGGAGCCGGTTGTTTGCCTCTGCAGCACATGTTCAAGGAAGATACCGTACGGCAGCAGCGGTAAGAAAGTGCTTGCTAGTCACAAAGTTTTGGTCCGTGCACTCGGTCATACAAGTACGTTACCGGCAACGACCGCTACCGCTGCGACTGTTCCTTTACTGACCGACCGTGATACAAACAATATGTGTGTGCACGTTCATAGCAGAACATGATTTGTCATTAACGATGGCCACTGTGTAAAAGCTATCTAAAGCCCAAACTGCCTTGACAAAGCTGTCTGGAATCAGCATGGCAGGTATTTAAACATAACGGCCTTGTCCCAGAGTTTAGACGTCTAGCTATATCAAAAGCTAAACAATGCAACGTTTTTAATAAATGTAAATAAAGCAGCTAATATCAACATGGACAAAATCATGAATGTACTAATTCGCTTTTTTGATGATGACCTGGCCAAAGTAACAACACATCTAGAAAGTTTAGTTTTCACAATGATTCATTGTAGGATTATGATATTATTGCAATATGTAAATCTACATTGACTCTTAATTTAACATATGGTTGGAAGAAGTAAAAATTGATCCAAAACTTTTTAGTTTTGAAAAGTTATGACTTTTATTATTGTGTAATGTCAGAAGGACTTTAAATGTTTTGCCAGTCAAATTCACTTTAATGAGTGCATATTGGGGGGGGGGAAAAAAGTTTCAGGCTCAGGATTTTTTTTCACTTTAAGCCCTGTGAATTGAGTCAACATATACTATATCTTATCGAGTGTGCCCACACATACTGAGTTATGCAGTCCTGCTATCTCCTAGAGACACAGAAGTCTCCAACATTGCTAGGGTAAAATCCCTGCTTGACAGCGAAGTATTTAAGATGCTTGCATTGTAAGTAGTTAATCAAATTTTCTGAAACTTTGTCATTCATCCTCTTGCAGGTGCTCCAGCTGTTCCAAATCACACAGATCAACCACGGTTTGATGATGGTGGGACCTTCCGGTAGTGGGAAGACCATGGCATGGAGGGTGCTGCTCAAGGCCCTGGAGAGGCTGGAGGGTGTTGAGGGTGTGGCCCACATCATTGACCCCAAGGCCATCAGCAAGGACCACCTGTATGGAACCCTGGACCCCAACACCCGTGAATGGACAGATGGCTTGTTCACACACATCCTCAGAAAGTCAGTTCTGTAACACATTTCATTTTTAAGAGTATAAATCAACTCAGTTCAGCTTTATCTTGCTAAACAGGACTATTTAAAAATAACTGTTGTAAAATATTATTTCTTTCAATTTTAGGATTATTGACAATGTTCGAGGTGAACTGCAAAAGCGTCAGTGGATTATTTTCGATGGTGATGTTGACCCTGAGTGGGTTGAAAATCTTAACTCGGTCCTGGATGACAACAAGCTGCTGACCCTTCCCAATGGAGAGCGTCTCAGTTTGCCACCAAATGTAAGAGCATAGCACTTCAAACACTCATGTCTGTTGTTTTCTCATTCTAGTCTAAGTTGTATTGACCTGGAATTATCCCCTCTCTCTCTCCAGGTGCGTATAATGTTTGAAGTACAGGACCTGAAGTACGCCACCTTGGCCACTGTTTCTCGCTGTGGTATGGTCTGGTTCAGTGAGGATGTCCTCAGCACCGACATGATCTTCAACCACTTCCTGGCTCGCATTCGCAGCATCCCATTGGACGAGGGAGAGGATGAAGCTCAGCGCCAGAGGAAGGGCACAGAAGACGAGGAAGAGGCTGCATCACCAATGTTGCAGGTAATTAAAGGAAATACAAAACAAGGTAAATGGCAGCAGTTCATTCAAGTAGAATATCATGACATTGTGTCTTAACTGATGTCCTATTGCATGTTCTACTCTAGATTCAGCGTGATACTGCAGCTGTCCTGCAGCCTTACTTCACCTCCACAGGCCTGGTGATCAAGGCCTTAGAGCATGCCTCCAAGATGGAGCACATCATGGACTTCACCCGTCTGCGCTGCTTGGGTTCCCTGTTCTCAATGTTGCATCAGGCCTGCCGTAATGTGGCGCTCTACAACAACAACCATCCTGACTTCCCCATGCCCATTGATCAACTGGAAAGATACATGCAGGTAATATTCTGCTCTCCATATAACTGAAAGAATCATACATGCCTTATTCTCGTTCTATAAACTTGGAACTTTTTCTTAAAGCTGATACATTTTGTGGCGTTCTTTCTCTACAGAGGTATCTGATCTACGCTGTGCTGTGGTCCTTCTCTGGTGACGGACGATTGAAGATGAGGGCTGAGCTTGGAGAATACATCCGTCGCATCACCACTGTACCCCTCCCGTCTGCTCCCAATGTCCCTATCATTGACTATGAGGTACAGCCTCTAAGTGTTAAAACCGATATTGATTGTTCTCTTGGGTCAATTTTAAAGAAAATGTTTGATTCTCTGTATCTGCAAGTCACTGAAAGCAAACCAGAACTACTGCAGTCTTGTAATTTCAGAATAACCATTGCATTTTTTTTTCTTTCAGGTGTGCATCTCTGGTGAATGGCAGTCCTGGCAGGGCAAGGTTCCCCAGATTGAGGTAGAGACCCACAAAGTGGCATCCCCCGATGTTGTGGTTCCCACCCTGGACACTGTTCGCCATGAGGCTTTGCTTTACACATGGCTGGCAGAGCACAAACCACTGGTGCTGTGTGGACCTCCCGGCTCTGGAAAGACTATGACTCTGTTTAGTGCCCTCAGAGCCTTGCCTGATATGGAGGTGAGCCACTGGAAGTGTATTCTAAACCTTAAAAATCTGTTTAACCTGAACGTGAAACTGGTGAATTATAATAATTCTACATCACTATAGGATTTTTTTTCTTTACCAACATTCTTTTTATTGTTTTCACAACATAACAGAGAAATGCAAAGAAATACAGTTACATGTCTTGAACAAACATGTCTAACCCCCCACCCTCTCAAGTATCTTGGTTGGGGATCAGGCCAATGAATTAGTCCATTTTGGTCCATTATATAGAAAAAATAAGCATAAGCATATTTCTGTAATCTTAGATACTGCAAAGTGCTACTGTTTACATATCCCCAGTCTCTTCCATCACATGTGACAAATCCGTTCTCAATACATAGCAAATGAAGGGGTCCCAGATCTGGTGAAAATTATGTTTGTTGCGGTTTTATTGTATATGTAATTTTCTCCAAGGGGAGAGTTGTAGATAGCTCAGACAACCACCTGCTTACACTTGGACTTGTGGTATTTTTCCATGAGAGGGCTACTACTCTCTTTGCCATTAACAAACTTAAGTCTACAAATGTTCATCGATATTTCTTAATCTTCAAATTATCTGGGTAGAGACCCAATATAAACAACTGTGGGGCTAAGGGTATTAGAATCTGTAAAATATTTTGAATACATAGTTTTATTTCTTGCCAGAATTTTTGTATTTCTGTACATTGCCAAATACAATGGAAAATGTGCCTTTTTCCTTCTCACACTTAGTACAAACATCAGGTATAGCACAGTTATATCTGTTAGGTTTTTCCGGAGTGATATATGTTCGCATCAACCAGTTGTATTGTAGTAATTTCAGTTCTCGATTGTGCTTTAGAGAATGCCTCCTCCCCTTTTCTATTGGGATTGCCTCCTGTAGATCCTCTCTCCATGCCTCCAGATGTTTCTGTACTTCCATCTACTAGACATCTGTAGATTTTGGATATTAAACTCCTCCCTAAACAATTCATGTTCATTAATTTTTCTATGGTAGACATTTCGGGGATGCATAATGTTTGATTTTGGTGTGTTTTTTTAATGAAATTTCTCAACTGTAGGTATTTAAAAAAATGATTACGGGGTATGTCAAATTTATCAACAATTTCTCCAAATGTCATCAGCACCTTTTGGGAATGTTAAAGGTCTCCTATTTTTCCCAGCCCCTTAGTAGCCCAAGATTTAAATCCCCCGTCTGTTTTTCCTGGAGGGAAGGAGTCATTTCCCCATATCGGGCTGAAGACGGAGAGAGAGGGCCTTTTTTTTCACAGATATTTTTTAACTTGATGCCAAACTACAATCATATTTTTCACAATAGGGTTTTTTGTATTCTTTTTAAGGATTTTTGTTCACTATAGGAATTTTAACAGAAAGCTCTTCTCCTTCTTAAAATTTTATTTAAACTTTTAAATAATTAGGTATATTGGATTTTTACATATCCTAATCTACTGAATGAGTATAAATAAACTTAGTTGGAATGAGGAAAATATTTTGTAAAGTCAACATTTGCAATTTCCAAATGTTTGTCCTACTCTCTACCAGGTTGTGGGTCTGAACTTCTCCAGTGCCACCACCCCAGAGCTGCTGTTGAAGACCTTTGATCATTACTGTGAGTACCGCCGTACCCCCAACGGTGTGGTCCTTGCCCCTGTCCAGCTGGGCAAGTGGCTGGTGTTGTTCTGTGATGAGATCAATCTGCCAGACATGGACAAGTACGGCACACAGAGAGTCATCTCTTTCCTCAGACAGGTATGATCCATTGTTTATAATGTTTTATTTTACCTTGTTGCATTTTGCAGCAACAGCCTGTTTATTTTATCAGACATTGAAGTGTGCAAACTGAAATCATTGAAGCATAAAATTTGGTATCCCTCCTTATATGTTAAAGGCTCCTGTGTTGTTTTCTTTGCAGATGGTGGAACATGGAGGTTTCTACCGCACCTCAGACCAGACTTGGGTCAAATTGGAGAGGATCCAGTTTGTTGGAGCTTGTAATCCTCCCACTGACCCTGGCAGAAAGCCTCTCACACACAGGTACAGTGCCCAGACTTTTTAGAACAATAATAGAATTGAAAACCATGATTACCAGGAAAAAAAGGAATGAGCATTGCATATGGCAAGTTGTTGATTGTTGTAGTCTACTCTTTCTAGGTTCCTGCGTCATGTTCCTGTGGTGTATGTGGACTATCCAGGCCCAGCCTCTCTAACTCAGATTTATGGAACCTTCAACCGTGCCATGCTGCGCCTCATCCCCTCTCTACGTACTTATGCTGAGCCTCTTACTGCTGCTATGGTTGAATTCTACACCATGTCTCAGGTAAAGGAGATTACTAAATAATCTATCTATCGATCTATCTATCGTCACAGGAAACTAGTATACAAATGAGAGATAAGACGCATGTTGTATTGATAATATTTTCAGTCCTTATATTCACACTATTACTAATTTGTTCGGATATCTTATTTCCATCCTTTTTCCATTCAGGAGCGGTTCACCCAGGACACCCAACCTCACTACATCTACTCTCCCAGAGAGATGACCCGCTGGGTTAGGGGTATCTTCGAGGCCCTGCGGCCACTTGAAACTCTACCTGTGGAGGGGCTCATCCGCATCTGGGCCCATGAAGCACTCCGTCTCTTCCAGGACAGGTGGGCGCATGTTTCTGGGAGGCTGAAGAAGTGGCTATTCTGATAGTTTTTAGGGAGTTTTGTGTACAGTCTGTAGAGTATTATATGATCAGTGGTCTAGATATGGTATGTGTTGGTTTTTATCAACTGATTAATCTGATAAAGTGCCACCTAAGACAAGTATTAAAATAATGATAATATTGGTGATAATGTTACTTGTCTTCGACCTTTTTCCAGGCTGGTTGATGACGAAGAGAGAAGATGGACAGATGAAAACATTGACATGGTTGCTCTCAAACACTTTCCCAACATTGATAAGGAGAAGGGTCTCAACAGGCCTATCCTCTACAGCAACTGGCTCTCCAAGGTAAACCAGAAATGGGTTGACCATGCTGTGATATTTCTGCTTTGGTAATGGTGCTGAAATATTGAGAATTGACCTCAAGTTTTCAGCAGTTAGATTTCTATTTTTACTGAGCATATTGTTTGTGGATGCAGGACTACATCCCAGTGGAACAGGAGGAGCTGAGGGACTATGTGAAGGCCCGTCTGAAGGTCTTCTATGAAGAGGAGCTGGACGTCCCTCTGGTGCTCTTCAATGAGGTCCTGGATCACGTCCTCAGGATTGACCGGTGAGTAACAGCCTCTGAGCACATTGACTTCTCATATGGTGTTGGTGTAGAAATATTCAGGTCTGAAATAATTGTTTTGGAGAGAATTTTAAAAATTGCATTTCCTCCTCCAGAATCTTCCGGCAGCCCCAGGGCCATCTGCTGTTGATCGGTGTGAGTGGAGCAGGAAAGACTACTCTGTCTCGCTTTGTAGCCTGGATGAACGGACTTAGTGTATACCAGATCAAGGTTGGTACAACACGTGAAGATATTTGCAGCCATATCACTACAATTGCCTGTCTGTATTTATCTTTGTGTGTGTGTGTGTGTGTGTGTGTGTGTGTGTGTGTGTGTGTGTGTGTGTGTGTGTGTGTGTGTGTGTGTGTGTGTGTGTGTGTGTGTGTGTGTGTGTGTGTGTGTGTGTGTGTGTGTGTGTGTGTGTGTGTGTGTGTGTGTGTGTGTGTGTGTGTGTGTGTGTGTGTGTGTGTGTGTGGTTTCAGGTTCACAGAAAATACACTGGAGAGGACTTTGATGAGGACCTGCGTACAGTGCTGCGTCGCTCAGGTTGTAAGAACGAGAAGATTGCCTTCATCATGGATGAGTCCAACGTGTTAGATTCTGGTTTCCTTGAGAGAATGAACACACTGCTGGCCAACGGAGAGGTAACTTGCTGCCATCATGATCAGTCTTACATCAAAAATGACAACGCTGCCTTTAGTGTTCTGAGATAAAACATCTATTTGGGTTGTGTGTGCCTAATTTTCTGGTTCCTAATATGTTAATGTTACCTGTTTTTCATAGGTTCCTGGGCTGTTTGAGGGAGATGAGTATGCCACCCTCATGACTCAGTGTAAGGAGGGAGCCCAGAAAGAGGGCCTTATGCTCGACACACACGAGGAGCTGTACAAATGGTTCACCAGCCAGGTTATCAGGAACCTTCATGTTGTTTTCACCATGAACCCTTCATCAGAGGGCCTGAAGGACAGGGCTGCCACATCTCCTGCCCTCTTCAACAGGTATAGAGACACATGCTGAACCCTGAGCATGAATTAATTTATTACATCACAAGCAGGGAATAGATACTACAACGTTAAAATGACAAGATGCAGTTTCTTAGCTATCTGAACACTTTTCTTTGTGTTAGGTGTGTGCTGAACTGGTTTGGAGATTGGTCCACAGAGGCCCTTTATCAGGTGGGTAAGGAGTTCACCAGCAAGATGGATCTGGAGAAACCAAACTACAAGGTGCCAGACTACATGCCCATCGTCTATGACAAGCTGCCCCAGCCACCATCACACCGCGAGGCTATTGTCAATGGCTGTGTGTTTGTACACCAGACACTTCACCAGGTAGGGATGTTTGCAAGTTTGCAGTGGTGGTTAATGAGGTCATTGTGTGGTATACTTCATATGTTGTTGTTAACTATACACAGGCTAACAACCGTCTGGCTAAGCGAGGTGGCCACACGATGGCCATCACTCCTCGCCACTACCTGGACTTCATCAACCAGTATGCCAACCTGTTCAATGAGAAACGCAGCGAGTTGGAGGAGCAGCAGATGCACCTCAATGTTGGTCTCCGCAAGATCAAGGAGACTGTCGATCAGGTAAAGTAACTTTGCATTTTATTTAATTTAATATGCCACTTATTCACATATTTCTCAAACCCCAAAAGAGTTGGGTCTCATTAAAAAAGAAAAAAAACTTTGCTTGTTCTTGTCTGACTCCCTGATTGTACTTGTGCCTTCTCACCAAGGTGGAGGAGCTTCGTCGTGACCTGAGAATCAAGAGCCAGGAGTTGGAGGCAAAGAATGCTGCTGCCAATGACAAACTGAAGAAGATGGTCAAAGACCAGCAGGAGGCAGAAAAGAAAAAGGTACACAGGAAGGAATTTAACACTTACAACACTTCAAGACGAAGAAAAATAAAAATCACAATAGAGTAATTTTCTTCTTTTGGGGACAAACCTAACTCCTTGGTCATGTTTTTTTTTTAACTTGTTGTAAAGTGATCCCTTTAGCCTTGCTTATCTGGACTGAATCAAAACCTTAATCCTATAATGTTACTATTGTGATACCAGGTGATGAGCCAGGAGATCCAGGAAGCTGTGTACAAGCAGCAGGAGCGGATCAAGGACAAACAGCTGAATGTCAAAGAGGACTTGGACCAAGTGGAGCCTGCTGTTATTGAGGCTCAGAATGGTACAGTGATATATTGTGACTTATTGTTCATCCCTGTACAAACATTTTCCTTATTTTTTATTTTATTTTTTTATTTTTATTTTTTTATATTACAATGTTATAAATACTTATGGGCTTCCAGTTAACAACTTGATCTTTACCTGCATCCTCCCTTCATCACTGCCCCTTCCTTGTCATAATCCACATCCTTGTTCACCTGATTGATAGCTGTTAAGTCCATTAAGAAGCAGCACCTGGTGGAGGTGCGTTCCATGGCCAATCCACCCGCGGCCGTGAAGCTGGCCCTCGAGTCCATCTGCTTGCTCCTGGGAGAGAGCACGACTGACTGGAAGCAGATCCGTTCCATCATCATGAGGGAGAACTTCATCCCAACTATTGTTAACTTCTCTGCTGAAGAGATCAGGTGAAATAAGAAAGAATGTATTCTGTGATTGTTCACTAAAGCTCTCTCCCTCTCTGTCTCTCCCTGACTTTTCAACCCCTGAGTCTGTTTCAAATTGCTCCCTTCTTTTGCCCTACATGTTCCCCTTCTCCCTCCCCTCTTACTTCTACTTTCTTTCAAACACATTCCTTCTTCCACCTAACTAGCGGTGAGTTCTATTAAGCGGCAACACCTAGTAGAAGTGCGGGCTATGACCAATCCCCCAGCTGCAGTCAAACTGGCCCTGGAGTCTATCTGCCTTATGCTTGGCGAGGAGACCAATGACTGGAAAAAAATCAGACAAGTTATTATCAGTGACAATTTCATCAGCAGCATAGTCAACTTTTCCTCTGAGGAAATGAGGTACCGGTGTCAGAACGTCTGTCTAGTTTTTAATGGAAGCACAAATTATATTAATCAGTATATTAATCAAGTGGCACCTGTGATCAGAAATTGATTTTAGGATTCTTATCGTTAATTTAGCTAAATTAGCTGA
The DNA here is from genome assembly GCF_010015445.1 of Perca fluviatilis. NCBI lineage: Eukaryota > Metazoa > Chordata > Actinopteri > Perciformes > Percidae > Perca > Perca fluviatilis. Next base: position 16,527,778 of record NC_053131.1, on the reverse strand, counting down.
TGGGAACAATGACCACTATCCTTGGTTGTTGTCATGATTTTGCATTTCTCACAGTGAAGATGGTAGAAATTGCCCACCTTCCCCTTCCCAAACTAAATTTAAATGATCCTCTGCAATATGTCTTATTTAATTCCCTGTGATTCATGATCATTGTTCTACACTTCACATTGTAGTATTTGTCTGAGTAAAGTCCTGCTATATTCTAACTTCTTGGCTGGTTTCTATTTCATCCAGTGACTCCATCCGTGAGAAGATGAAGAAGAACTACCTCTCCAACCCAAGCTACAACTACGAACAAGTCAACAGGGCATCTCTGGCCTGTGGACCTATGGTCAAATGGGCGATTGCTCAGGTAAGGAAGCCTAAACAATATGATAATGGAAGATAATGATTGGGTAAAGCGGGTACTCCTTTAATGTATACCATGTTCTTCCACTCCCCCAGCTTAATTATGCGGACATGCTGAAGCGCGTGGAGCCTCTGCGTAATGAACTGCAGAAGCTTGAGGATGACGCCACGGACAACAAGACAAAGGCAGAAGAGGTGGAGCAGATGATCAGAGACCTGGAGGCTAGCATCGCTCGCTACAAGGAGGAATACGCCATCCTCATCTCAGAGGCCCAGGCCATCAAGGCTGATCTGGCCGCTGTCGAGGCGAAGGTAACTGGTCATCAAACCCTCTGAATCTTTCTCTTTTTAATCCATCTTAAACTGAAGCATCTTGCAGCACATTCTTCTGAACTCTTGCTCTCTTCTCCCAGGTGAATCGCAGCACAGCCCTACTGAAGAGTCTGTCAGCTGAAAGGGACCGCTGGGAAAAGACCAGTGAGACCTTCAAGAACCAGATGTCCACAATCGCTGGAGACTGTCTGCTCTCTGCAGCTTTCATTACCTATGCCGGCTACTTTGAACAAAAGATGAGGCAGAACCTGTTCACTACTTGGTCTCACCACCTGCAGCAGGCCAACATTCAGGTAGTTAAAGCTCTGAAGCCATTTTTGACCATCACACCTACAAATCCAAGCTTCACTCACACTACCAGTATGGATGTAGAAACTTTACTTTTGTAACTGTTTTGTGTTTTTCATATCATCTTAGTGAGTTTAGTTGTTAGTGAATTTAAAGATGCTGTTGACCAATTATGGATCAGGCCTTTTAATACAATGTTTTTGTTGACTATTGTTTTAGAACATGTCTTAAGGCACACACATTTTCCTCTGCCACATACCCTACCATGTGCAAAACCACACTTTGCATTTTTATTTTAATCTGATATCATAAGAAATGTTTTATTCTAAACTCCCATGGATGTACACTTGTTTCCCCCAGTTCCGTACTGATATTGCTAGAACTGAGTACCTGTCCAATGCTGATGAGAGGCTCCGCTGGCAAGCCAACTCCCTCCCAGCTGATGACCTCTGCACTGAGAACGCCATCATGCTCAACCGGTACAACAGGTCAGTATCTTTCTCTTCTTCTGGCAATGTTTTTAGGTTTTATTACTATTGTGAAAATGCTAAGCGTTCCTTAGTATTAATTAGCCTTGAGTTGATTTCCCCTCCCATGTTCATCTATTCTATACCATTCCCCTCTCTAGGTACCCGCTAATCATCGATCCATCAGGCCAAGCCACAGAGTTCATAATGAATGAGTACAAAGAACGCAAGATCACCAGAACCAGTTTCCTGGATGATGCCTTCAGGAAGAACCTGGAGAGTGCCTTGCGCTTCGGAAACCCACTGTTGGTCCAGGTATGAACGGCTACTTCTCGGTGCCAACATAAAATTGTCACTGTCCAAGGCCCACATAGTCATCAAGGATTTGCTTATTTATAATAATGTATTCTTTTTTTTTTTTTTTTTTTTCCTTCAGGATGTAGAAAGCTACGACCCCATCCTAAACCCGGTGTTGAACAGAGAAGTCCGCAGGACTGGAGGACGTGTCCTCATCACCCTGGGAGACCAGGACATCGATCTGTCACCTTCGTTCGTCATCTTCCTTTCTACACGAGACCCAACGGTGAGTAGATTCATCATTTAGATTTTATCTCTAGATAATGTAAGATCATTACAGTATTTAACCAATTTTAATAGGTATAAGTCTATTAACAAAATATATTATAAAGAAAATTAGCTTTCATTTGAAAGAAACATTTCCATTATTAAAACTACTATATAATAAGGTTAATCTTTGTTATATGGTGTCTCTTTTGTATGCAGGTTGAGTTCCCACCAGACTTGTGTTCTCGTGTTACATTTGTAAACTTCACTGTGACACGCAGCAGCCTTCAGAGCCAGTGTCTCAACAAGGTCCTAAAGGCTGAGAGGCCTGATGTGGATGAGAAACGCTCCGACCTCCTCAAACTGCAGGGTGAGACAGAAAATGGCAGCTGTGCTAACACAATGACAGGGCAAAGCTGGGTTTGATGAGGACGATGAACACTGACAGTGATGCAACATAATTTAGACTTCACGGTGGAAAAAGAATTCAGTGAAATGATAAAGCCGATCAACAACTGTCCTTCTGTCTCTTGTAGGTGAGTTCCAGCTGCGTCTGCGTCAGCTGGAGAAATCGCTGCTGCAGGCCCTCAATGAGGTTAAAGGCCGCATCCTAGATGATGACACCATCATCACCACGCTGGAGAACTTGAAGAAGGAGGCTGCTGAGGTGACTAGGAAGGTGGAGGAGACTGATATCGTCATGGCAGAGGTGGAGGCAGTGTCACAGCAATACCTGTCTCTGTCCTCTGCCTGCAGCAGCATCTACTTCACCATGGAATCTCTCAACCAGGTCTGGACATATCTTACCAGCTCTTTCACACAATCTTTTATTTTTATTTTTTTATCTCACTATCACTAAACACACATGCACACTAAATTATTCTGCCTACTATGTGCACACTTGTAAACCAGCCAAGCAACCATTTCATCAACACATTTTTTGTATCTTTCACCAGATGCACTTCCTGTACCAGTACTCCCTTCACTTTTTCCTGGATACCTACCACACGGTGCTGTATGAGAACCCCAACCTCAAGGGCATCACCGATCATACACAGAGACTCGAGGTCATCACCAAGGACCTCTTCCAGGTTTGCACCACATATTTTGAAAACGACTCCTTTTCCTTTGGTGGTATTATTGTAATAGACATAATTTGCTCATGTCTCTTTTCATGTAGGTGGTGTTCAACAGAGCAGCCAGAGGTATGCTGCACCTGGATCACATCTCTTTTGCCATGCTGCTGGCTAAGATCAGCATAAAGGGCATAACCAGGTAAGATGCTGGACTAATGTCCGACCAGTGGTAGTATTACATAAAGCAAGGTTTCTCAGTAATATCAGACAACATAAATCGTCCATTTCTTTCCAGTGAGCCCTCCTATGATGCAGAGTTCCAGCACTACCTGCGTGGTAAGGAGATTGTTCTGACTGGCATGACACTGCCCAAAGTCAAAGGTCTGACCACGGAGCAGAGTGAGGCCATGGTCCGCCTCAGCCGCCTGCCAGCATTCAGCGACTTGGTGGAAAAGGTTCAGGCAGATGAGGTGAGTATTGACTCGGTCTGGTATAACTTATTGTATATTGTAATAATGAAATGGAAGCTGCATATGAACAAACATGTATTAATAGGCATAACTTTTAATTAACTACTTTATTTTCAATACAAACCGTATCAGTGATCTTTGTTGTTTTGTTTTTTTTGGTTACTTCAGCAATTCTTCATGTGGCTTGAGAGCAATACTCCAGATCTGTCTGTTCCTTATCTGTGGTCAGAGGAGAAGCAGTCCAGTAAGTATAGATTTGTCATATTTTGCAAATGATGCATGAATATTAAGGCCAAGCAGATATTGATTTTAAATATACTGTAAATTGAATGTATATATTTTCTGTATACCTGACTTGCTCTGCTCTTCCTTGTTCAGCTGCCATTGGCCAGGCAGTGCACCAACTGTTGCTGATTCAGGCCTTCCGCCCCGACCGTCTGCTGGCTATGTCCCACATTTTTGTCTCAAAGGTGCTGGGAGAGACCTTCATGAACATCATCGAGCAGCCTCTTGACCTGGCTCATATTGTGGATAGCGAGGTAGTAACCAACATTTCTCCGATCATTGTCTCTCCAGATGCGTTTGCCATTGTCAGTGTTGTTTAATCTGTCTTGTGTCTGTAGGTGAAGCCCAGCACTCCAGTGCTGATGTGTTCTGTACCAGGTTACGATGCCAGCGGCCTGGTCAGAGATCTGGCTGTTGAGGAGAACCAACAAATCACCTCCATCTCTATTGGTTAGGATAGAATAAGCTCATAGTATTGACACACAAATGATCTTCTAAAGTTTAGTGAGGATATCGATGATAAATGTTCCTACACTGTCCACAGGTTCGGCTGAGGGCTTCAATAAGGCAGACAGAGACATCAACACTGCTGTCAAGTCTGGCAGGTGGGTAATGTTTGTTCTGTGTATTTTCTCAGCATGAACAATTTGTTTTGTTGTGCTGGTATCCTGACTGTTTTCGTCCTGCAGGTGGGTGATGTTGGAGAACGTCCACTTGGCCCCCGGATGGCTGATGCAGCTGGAAAAGAAGCTCCACTCCATGCAGCCTCATGCCAGCTTCAGGCTTTTCCTAACAATGGAGATCAACCCTAAGGTAAACCACATCACTTGTCATTTCTTTTCCATATTACAAATTCGGTAAATTAATTCGGAGTTCTAGGCATTTTCTAGTTCATTTTTTTTCTTTCACTCCTTGAAAGTCTCAGTACTGTGTTTTCCCGCCAGGTTCCAGTGAATCTGCTTCGCGCCGGTCGTATCTTTGTGTTTGAGCCTCCTCCTGGTGTCAAGGCCAACATGCTCAGAACCTTCAGCAGCATCCCTGTGGCTCGCATGTGCAAGGTGACTTAATCTGGAATTACTATCGCATACAGTCACGCCAAAAGCTTTTGATTGCACTTGCTATCTAAAATAAATGTTTCCATCTCTCTGCAGGCTCCCAACGAGCGTGCTCGTCTCTACTTCCTGCTGGCTTGGTTCCATGCAGTCATTCAGGAGCGTCTGCGCTATGCACCACTGGGCTGGTCCAAGAAGTATGAGTTTGGAGAGTCTGACCTCCGCTCTGCCTGCGACACCGTTGACACCTGGCTGGATGACACTGCTAAGGTTGGAGATTATTTCAGAAATCGGTGCTTTTAAATTTGTCGGCATAAGAATTATTTGTTGCCAATATAGACTTGTATCAACTACCCATAAATTCAATTACCCAAAAATTCATGCAGTTCAAACAGTAAATTCATCAAATAAATTACTTGGCATTAGAATTTTGTTCAGTGTGTTAATATGTTGTATAATAACCTTGTCACACTTTACCTCTACACACACACACACACACACACACACACACACACACACACACACACACACACACACACACACACACACACACACACACACACAGGGCCGTCAAAATATTGCACCAGACAAGATCCCCTGGGCGGCTCTAAAAACCCTGATGGCCCAGTCCATCTATGGCGGCCGCATTGACAATGACTTTGACCAGCGTCTGCTCAACACCTTCCTGGATCGCATCTTCACCAAGCGAAGCTTCGACAGCGAGTTCAAACTGGCTCTCAAGGTTGACGGGCACAAGGACATCAAGATGCCCGATGGCATTAGGTCAGTACGGTCTTTTCTTAGAATTACCTCACTTTATATATTTATTTTGAAAGGATGTTTTCCTGATGACTTAAACCAGGGAAATAGTTTATGATTTTTATTTATTACAGGCGCGAGGAATTCATTCACTGGGTAGAGATGCTTCCCGACACTCAGACTCCATCTTGGCTCGGGTTGCCTAGCAATGCTGAGAAGGTCCTGCTCACCACTCAGGGTACGCCACAGCCGGTCATCTTCATCATCTGTACTCTGTGTTCTGTCACAGTAACTGGACCACAACACATCCTGAATCTTATTCCTTAATCCATCCGTTCAGATGTCATGTTTTCACAGCGGGTCATTAACCATCTCTCTCTCTGTTCTAGTGTCTACTTTTATTTTGACAGGGTGACACAGTGCAACGAGCGGTCAAGATCTTGTATTTTTGCGTCTGCTTTGGGCAGAATACTGTGTGTGTTTGTGTGTGATGGTGAAGAATATATGGAAGGGATACTTTGCTGATTTAAAACCAGCACTGTGTCATCCTCAGTGGCGCCATGAAAGCCAAACACCGTTTCATCTATACACACTGCCATGACACAGAGCTGGATTTACATCTGCAAAATCTCTCTTTAAGGGTGCTCCCTTTACTAATCCCTCATCTTGTCATGGGTTCACTTCATCAGTTAGTTTTCTATAATATCACAAGTAGCTTCTAGTATCGGTCTTGTATATCACAGTCACACAGTTTAGCTGTGTAGTTGTAGCCTTCAGCAGTCATAGCCATCCTACTTTAGAAGGTGCTCTGTCCAAAGGAAGGGTGTCCTCACCCTCTAGCAGCTGTATTTCACATCCATCATGTCGCTTTGCTAAAATATTATCCCCACCCTCAGGATTCAAAACAACCACACTCCTCCCCATCCCCTCAATCATACCCTCACTCCCCTTTTTTGTTGGATTGATTTCCAAACCTTCTTCAAACTCCCACAATCCCAGCTTCCAAAGCATCCACCCCTTGGCCAACCGGCCACACTCTACCTCTCCCTCATCCTCACTCCTACTCCTTACTTTATGTTACCCTACATTGGTTATGTTCATTTCTTTTACAGATCCAGACAGTCAAGAATGCAGTTAATTTGTCCACTTGGGAACTTGATTCTTGAATGTACACTTGATGGAAATATTGCCTGAAGCCTTGTGTGTCCTACCCAGTATAATCCTAATTTGTTTCTTCTTATTCTTCTGACAAACTTCTTTTTTGATAAAAACAAACCTTTTATTAACACACCCTCAAGGTAAGCTGTTTGTGTCCTTGTTGCACTATTAATTTCTTCTCCCCCCTACCTTCCACCATGGCCTTGTCTTCCACCTCCCTCCCTGCTCCCTCCACCCGGCTGCGTAGGCATTGACATGATGGGTAAGATGCTGAAAATGCAGACGTTGGAGGATGAGGATGACCTTGCCTACGAGACAGAGATAAAAGAGCGTGCTTCGTCCACACCTGAAGCCCAGCCGGCCTGGATGAGGACCCTCCACACCACTGCCTGCAACTGGCTGCAGCTCATGCCCCAAACAGTCAATCCACTCAAACGCACAGTGGAGAACATCAAGGTAATGGAAGGTGGTTGGCAAGCAGACTTCAGGAGACGTACCTATAATGTGTTCTGTACAAGAAGCTGTATAACATCTTTGGCAATTACTGTTATGTTGATCAGTTTTATGTTTTAAAGTTTTGTGCTAGACTCGAAGTAACGAGGTAAAATGAAACCAACTATAATCGCAGGTTTGAATTTCAGCAGGTGAACATGTACTTCATTTATTTTTGTCATTCTATATTTGATTTAATGTCCAATGTGTCCAAACACACACCAGGACCCACTGTTCCGGTTCTTCGAGCGTGAGGTGAAGATGGGTTGTAATATGCTGCAGGAGGTCCGTCAGGATCTAGCCGATGTGGTGCAAGTGTGCGAGGGCAAGAAGAAGCAGACTAACGACCTGCGCACACTCATTAGCGAACTTGTTAAAGGTAAAATCTTACTTTTTTTACTTCATGCGTTTTGTCAATGTTGGAAAATCACTGCACACTTAAAATCCTCATTGTCGGTCTTCACCAGGATGTCCTTGAACAGATTATACTTTGAGGGAATAACAGGTATACACTTGTTTTTCTTTCTCCCCAGGCATCCTCCCTCGCAGCTGGTGTCGCTACACAGTTCCAGCCTCCATGACTGTGATCCAGTGGGTGGCAGACTTCAGTGAGCGAATCAAACAGCTGCAGCAGATCTCCCAGGGAGCTGCCAGTGGTGGTGCTAAGGAACTGAAGGTACTGTTTGGTTAACAGTTTGTGTACAGCATCAAACAACCTGTAGTTAAATAGTATTGATAAGTTCCTTAAACCCTGGCAGAGCCACTTACAGTACTGTTATTTTGATTTTTCTCCTCTTTAGAACATCCATGTGTGCCTCGGCGGCCTGTTTGTGCCAGAGGCTTACATTACCGCTACACGCCAGTATGTGGCCCAGGCAAACAGCTGGTCCCTGGAAGAGCTGTGTTTGGAGGTCAATGTCACCACCGCCCAAGGTGCTGCACTGGATGCCTGCAGCTTCGGCATCAAAGGTCAGACGAGCAGGGTCCCTCAAATTATTTACCGCCCTAGTCATGAGTGTGGCAAATACCCCCATAACTCTTGAAAATGTGAATCCAGTTGATTGTCAACAAAATAAATGTGTGTTCTAATATATATATTGTGGATTTGTAAAAAAAAAAAAAGACAACAAAAACAATATAAATAAATTCAAGGGTTCTAATGCAGAATATGCTCACGGTTTCTCTCAGGTTTGAAACTGCAGGGAGCTACTTGTGCCAACAACAAGCTGTCGCTGTCCACCTCCATCTCCACTGAGCTGCCTCTCACTCAGCTCCGCTGGATCAAGCAAAGCAACACTGAGCAAAGACACATGGTATGAACAAGATGTGTATACACAATATAAAACTGCATCTATCTATCAAATCTATACAGTAAGACGATTTAGAAAAATATATAATGCTGTTAAATTCAGCTTTTGCAATAGTTTTGGCTCTCATCCCGTTTTTTTTCTTCTTCTCATTGCAGGTGACTCTTCCCGTGTACCTGAACTTCACCAGGTCTGACCTCATCTTCACTGTTGACTTTGACATTGCCACTAAGGAAGATCCACATAGCTTCTATGAGCGTGGCGTTGCTGTCTTGTGCACCGAGTAGATAGAACATTCATCATTCCTACAGAGACCAGAGAGTCTTGCTTATTAAACCACACATAATCACTTGCATTCATTGCTTATTAACCACAATTTAAAAAGTAGTTTGTAGCTTTGCATTCCAATAGAAACGTAATTACGAATATTCTTGGATCAGTAATTAGCATGTCGCCATTCTTAGTGTTTTTGAAAAGTGTCTTAGAAGGTCAAGAGAATGTTGTCAGATGGATGAAGAGAAGATGAAATGTTGGAAAGGAAAGTGAAAGTAAGATGTTTTTTATGATGGAAACTGTATGTTTTTAGATTGAATAAAGCCTGATGGAATTAAATGAACTACATTAATGACTGCAGCGTGGTGTTTCAAGAAAAATGAAATTGACACAAATGGTAAAACAGGTTGTCTTAATTAAAAAGTCTGATAAACAATTTGTTAGAATTCAATTCAATTGTATTTATAGTATCAAATCATAACGAGTTATCTCGAGACACTTTACAGAGAGTAGGTTTAGACCACACTCTATAATTTACAAAGCCCCAACAATTACAGTAATTCCCCCAAGAGCAAGCATTAGCAGTGGCTATATTATGGCGAGGAGAAACTCTCTTTTTAGGAAGAAGAATAGATTACCTTTTGTTATTAACGACACTTCTGAGGGGAATCCCACTCTTGTGTTCTATAAATTAGGTTCAGCAATCTGGAATAGTGGACAGAATCACACATAATATAACCAATGACTTTCATAGGAATTTCCAGAGGAGGTAGTTTCTTGTTTTATCCCAGATCATTTCATGACTTCAGCATGGACATGGTATTGGACATTAACTTTGTGCTGAACTTCAGTTCTTGCCCTCTGTCTTCATGACAGTTGTACAACATTTTATTAGCTAATATCAGCAAAGATACTGAACTGAACCAGATTAGGAGCTGTGAAAGTTACATTTCAGTATGACTGCCATTTGCTGGTTGGAGGGATTAACTTGTTTTTGCTAAAGGAAAAGTACATACAATAGACCATTAAACCATAACTTCTACAAGACATTAAGGAAAACTGAAGTAGTTTAACAACACTTGTGTAACATGTCAGACATAAGGATATGAGATTTAGGTTCTCGTCTGTGGCAAAAACCTGGAATATATAACTATGTTCTTCAAGACTTACGAAAATTAGAAATAGATACTATCATTGACTTCGAAGATGAATTTACACAGCCTTTTTATAGGCTGTGTAAATAAGTATACTGCAGTCTGCAAGAGAACTGAAAATATTTTTCAGCAAGACAACCCCAAACAAAGCCAAAGTTACACAGGAATGGCTTAAACAATGCTTCAGCCTGGAGAATATGGTACTTTTGCAATCTAAATATTTCTCATTGGGATATATTTTTAGAAAGTAAAATTTGATCAGCTCATAATTTTAACAAAATTTGATTGTGATGAAACACCTGTAGCTAAATTTCAGTGGAGCTATAGTTGCTCATAGCCATCTTTATCATTAAAATCAGGTGCTCAAACTTTACTATCCAGTGTAGCAGTAGATACTTATTTAGCTTATGTGGACAATAAACAACAACCAGTATCATGTATTAATTTTCTTTTTGAAATACGTTTCACTTTTATTCGTCTCTGGAAAATACAGTTTCTTCATTGCCAGTGCATTGGCTGTACTTTGCTCTATTATGGAGACCGAGGTTACTATGGTAATTCTCCCAACAAAAAACATAAATGCTTAAAGACAATCAGCACATTATGTGACACCTGTGAGACACTCAAAATAACTGGAGGTAGAAATACAAGCCCTCAGGTCTCAACACCATTTTATCTATACATTCGTAAACAAAGTGCATTGCCAAGTAACTATTTAGAGTCTTTCATTCTACCTTAAGTTGTTAAGGCGTTGAATAAGACTGCAGTACTTTAGTTGGTCAGTCAAAGGCTAGATGGCTCTAACATGGTTCAGATGCTGAGTCCCTTTCTTCTTGTTTGTCCTCCATGTTGACAACACACTGCCTCTTTCTTTGCCCCAGCTCCACCACTTCTGCTCCAGGGAAACCCATCTTTCTCTTGGAAAGCGATCGGAGGTTACATGGGCAGGGGGGTCTCTCAGAGGGGCTATCCAGCATCTGGGCCAAACTTCCTCCCACTGGGGTTACAGGTCCAGGTGTGTGAGGTGTTGAGGATCTTGTAGCATGCAAATCTGAATCGTCAAATTGGCAATGCAATTCTATATCCATGGTTTGGGTGTGCATTGTTGAATCATTGGCCATTTCCTTTGTAAGACCATCCCTGTCACTGTGGGAGGGCAGAATGTCAAGCTCAGAGTCACTCTCACATTTCATCTGGACATCCGGAAGATGTTGCTGCTCTGTTACAGGATCTCGCTTCCCATTTTTCACCACTTCCCTGAGGGAAACAGAAGCAGGGTGAAGGATAAACCTCCTGCTCCTGCCTGAGAACCGACAGCCGCCTCCACTTTTTCCCTGCTGCCTCGTTCGCCTGCTGGAGACACCAACATCGATGTTTGACTTGTCAGAATCCTCAGAGCTCCCATCGTATGGGTCCAAGAACTACAGTCACAAGCACACATGCATTCATTCATAAACACAAAGAACAGCAGGAAGCTTCTGCAGCAGAAGTAGATGGATTTGACAAAAGGAGAATGCTTACCAAAGAATAACAGCCATGCCTTCCTACAGGCTTATGTGTTAACGGCAATGTCCGATGAAAAGTCCCACTCTCTGGTGTACTGCTCACACATCCCTGCTCAACAAGGAATTCTGTGATTTTTGATTGCATTGACGAAACAGTTATTAATTTTTAAACCAAAAAGCTCTATGCTCGCTGGAGCCCATTCCAGTGTGCCCTTCCCAAATGATGTTACTGACATCACAAAAGATAAGTCTGTGGACATAAGAGGGTTTGTGTGTGTGCAGTGTCCAGTGGTCTTCTGGGGAATTGACTCAATTTGATCCCATTTTAAAAATAAAATTCATGAAGCTATCCAGTGAAAAATAGTCTGGGACTGGGTGTAATCTATTTTAATTTATTTAAAATATATGTATACTACAATCAAGTTTATATTGTCACTTCCATTTGTGCTTATTGTGTGTGTGTGTGTGTGTGTGTGTGTGTGTGTGTGTGTGTGT